>NW_027515678.1:600000-792008 GCF_048772815.1 Callospermophilus lateralis
GACTTTCCTGGTCACACTGATATCTGAGTTTTCTGAGATATTCACCATTCTCTTCAGCTATCCAGTACATGGCCATGTCCCAGATTGTGGAGGAGATACATATCTTGAACACAAAACCATGAGCCTATGGGAGAGTGACCAGATTCAGGAAGATATCAGGAATGTAGGAAGGTAATAGGTGTTGCCCATCCATAAGGTAACCTGCAGTCCATTCATAAATTGGACAGGATGAATTCTGCGAAGAATTCTACTAGACAGGACACATCTATTGATGCATTCTCTTTTCTATTGTCTACAACCACAAATACAGTGGGATACCCAGACATAGAAACACTCACCTTCTCAAAGGACTTACTAGAAACAGTCCACTCCAAACCAAACAAACCGACTTTCCTACATTTTCTCAAAACTTGAGACAAAAATCACAAACACACAAACACACACACACACACACACACACAAAGGCACCTTCTTTCCCCAAATAGGTCTGTGACTATCCGGAGCATCCTCTGACTGGTGGGCCATACTATGTTTCCCCGAAATGGGCTGTCCTATGTCAGATGTGGTCTTCTTGGCCAAAACTGTGAAGTTATCAGGAGCCAGCGGTGAGCCACTGCCTGTTTTCTCAGGTAAAGCCCCTATTCAGAGCTTTCCTGGCATTTGTCCATCTTCAATTTAGTAGTTGCCAAGAAAGACTTACTCTATCCTTCTTAAATCCAAAAATTTGAGACCACTGGGACTTAGACTGGGACTGCTTCAGGGTGCCTGGCTTCCTGGATTCCAAGTTCAGAGTGTTCCATCAACAAGAAAGTGACATGGGTCACTTCGTCTAGAACTGAATGAGGTCACTGCCTTGGCAACCACTTTGTCCTAACAGTTGCTTCCAAGGGTCCATGAGATGGATCCTGCCCCTACTTCCTATGACACTTTCACAAGTTAGAATGGAATATCAACCATAGGCACCCGGGAACAGCTCTCCACACAAGCCTGGTTTGGTCCATCTTCTCTACATTAACAAGAGAGAGACTGCTTCAGACACACCCCTTCATCCTTACCTGTTTGTTTTTTTTTGTCATGAAATATGACTTTCGCACTCTCAGGTCCATCATAGCTGCCTACATCTTCTTTAGGGATCATTTCTGCATGGACCTTTGAAGTTCTCCGGAAGTTGAAGATCTCCTACATTCCTGTATTGTAAGACCAACTCTGTCCCTGCTCTTCTGTAAAGTTAGATTGAGGGAACAGTGTTTGGTTACAGTTAATAACATGTTTGATTTGGGTTAGGATCATTCTGCTGGATGAATAATGGTATTGGGAACCTGCAATATTTATAAGATTATATAGGTGAAATATATGAATGAAAACAGAAATCTCGGTAACATTTGAAGCCCAGAAGGGCATTGGGTCCTTGATTGGGATACTTAGCTTTTAATTATGTTCTGCACAGATGTCTCAGATAAATCTATACACAATGGCATAAGATCTGATACCTTGGATGATTGAATGTTGAGGAGAACAACCATTCAAAGAGGGAGAGTCGGTAGGATTAGGAAGATAGTTGGTAGGATTATAAAAAAGTGTGAGTATAGCATTTGGACAAATAGTTCTTTAGCAATAGGTTTTCAGGTAGACAGAAAATGTAAATGTCAGCATATGTGAAGAGTCAGTCACAGTGATGAACTGGGGAAAATATGTAGGAAAGCAGATATCAATAGAGACATTAGGAAATCAGGCAAAGTATAAAGTGAGTGATAGCAAAAGACATTTTCAACAGGCTTGAGATTGAATATATAATCTTAGGAAGTAACAAATATGTAGTCACCAATAGGATTGACATTTGAGAGCATTAAGCAACCTGGACATGGGTTATTTTCATAATCCATACTCACATTCCATTTAGGCTTTGGTACAATCGTAAGTGTGACTTTGCATTTTGTGGCCAGAATATTACTGTGATAAAACGTATATGTAGATCAGGTGACATGAGTATTTCTTGCACCATTTCTTGGAGCAACATTTTGAAGGGGTATAAATTAGTATTGGGGGTACATATAGGTGTACCATGTATGTATGAATATAGAGATAATGCATGAATAGACCATACTGCGAATAAATAATATAACTTGTTCCAACTTTAAATAATGGATTGAATTGATATCTGAAAATACACAGGAATCATATATTGATATACATACATTCATTCCAACCAGTAATACATCTAATGGTAATATTACGGTTGTGGTTTATCACCAAGAGTGTGTGAATTTTGCTTCAAATTTGATTATGGAAATCGAAAATAATGTGTTTGGAAAGAAATCTCATGAAATGACCACTCAAAAACAAGGAGGAATACATATGTTCTGAAGCAGGAAGTGATTGAATATGTTACAAATTTCTTTAAATTTGTGAACTTGTGGATGAAATGTATATTCTATAATGTATAAAAACTGCAGAAATAGTAATGTACCAGTGTTTAATAAAAATGAACATCAAAATACACATCATGTTCCATAGGAATCTACTTGCATTGATGTTAAAGTGGGTCAGCTACTGTAAAAATATAAGGATTTGTTTGCACCATTCATTGAAGTAACTTTTTAGTACTAGAAAACAAATATGTATTTCAGGTGGATGAATATTTTTAAAATAATCTTATGAAAAGTTTAATATAAAACCACATACATGAACAAGAATGAATTTAGGGAGTGTATAATAGGACACATATATTTTATATTTTGAAAAATCTAGAGAGTATATATATATATATATATATATATATATATATATATATATATATATACACACACACACACACACACACAAAACACACACAGAGACATTAAATAGTAGCAATATATATGCCAATTAAAATTCATTGTGAAATATATATCATCCACAGATCCAAAATATTAATTTTACTGAACATGGATTTATGTATAATGTTTTTCAACTAAGAAGCTCACTCATAGTCTGAATTTTCAGTTCCAAAAGCATTAATGAGGAGTGATCTCTTCTCACACTTTGTATCTGCCAAGTTAGCCACCTCTCAAGAATATACGTGTGATACCAGGTAGGATTCTATATGTGCATATAAAAATACATGTGCTGAGTAGGCTACAGAAAAATGGAGACAGGAATTCACATATGTGTTAAATTTAAAAACACATGCAGAACTATTTCAACAAAAAATTGACAAGATTTATAACTCCTACCCTATATCATGCAAAAGGCAAACCAACTATCCACCATGCCTCCTCTGAAGTGCTAGTATTTCTATTCTGTTTGGGTTACTTTTCTCCATCATATTAGAATTAGTAGTCAGAGTCTAGTAGGGTATGGGTTAGTGTCAAAGATTCAGCATTTCGAATGGAAAATTGAACAATGAATCCAATGTGTATGTAAATATGTGCTACACAAAATTATTCCCACTCTCATCCAGAACAATGCCTTGACAATTCCTTCACCCCAAGTAAGACACAATTAGAGGAGAAGATTTAGAAAATCTGTGAATAAATTTGTGGAATGCAATATGCTCAGGAGCTCACAACCTTTGAAGTGGTAGAGTAGTTTCCAAAAGTATGGGACAGGGTAAAAACTCCACAAACATGGAGGTCTGCTGGCCTAGAGATTTCTAGAGAAACTGCCTGTGAGTTTGGGCACTTGAAAAATATGTTGTTGTCAGGAGCTTTAGCTTCCTTTCTAGGGAGACCATAAAAGCTTGGTCTGGATCTATGAGACCTGGAGGACATGGTTTCTTATTTCCCAATGTACATGAGGCAGCAGTGCTGAATTCTCTTTTTAGGTAAACTGTGGCCACTGGGGAATAAATGTGTGCCAGTGTGCACTGTGAAGCCATATGGTCAGCCAGTGTGCACTGTGAAGCCATATGGTCATCTTCCATTTTCGTGGTGTTTCTTCCTGCTGCACTGGGTGTTTGGTATTTGCTTCACGAAATACAAAGAGTTCAACTGGGTCACAGTGCAAGAGGAAGTTCTGTCATGTATGGTTGGTCAGGTTTTGCAGGAGGATCCAAGAACTAGGATCCTATCCTACATATCTTGCCCCCTTGACCATAGCACCCTGATTCTGAACAATGTCCTGAAACCTCTCCAAATAACAACTTGCCTTTACATGGAAGGTTCTGCTGGCTGCACCATGTCAGTCACAAGGCATTTGAATCCAATGGAAGATACATATGGCCCCACCACAGATGTTTTATCACATACCTGCCCACCACTGCTCTAACCTACTACTCAACAGAGTCCAACTTACTGGCATCTCTGTTCTACACCATTTACATGAAACCCAGTCAATCAAGGCACTGTCTGGTATATTCATGATCAGCAACAGGACATCAAAAGGTTTTCCAGTGCCACCTGGTGATGGGAAATTCAAAAATTTCATGGTATTTATCTAGCCATTTTTCAAGGATGAAGTTGGAGGCACTGTGAGTTTCAATTCATTCAGGAACCATTAAATGGTTAGGAAGCTCATTTCAATGAAATCTCTGGAGAACACTCACAGGTAAGGCTTCCCAAAGAGTGGCCAAAAGATCATATGATGTTATGCCCATTTAGGTCTACAATGTGAGGTCCATATGAGTTTTGACTCTCAACTATGGGTGCCAAGTCTTTCAGAATAAAATTTGTGGTATCCTGGCTGAGAGGCTCAGTGCTCTGTGGAAAGCCACCCTGGGCCTAGAACTCAGTTTCCAAGGGCAACGCTCATGCCTGGCTTCCTAAAATCTCAACACTATTTATGGCAATACTTCTCTGAGGTCAGTTCCAGAACTTAGACTCTAAGGGAATCACACCAGAGTTCAAGAACATGTGGACCAAGTCATCTCTTCCAACCGCCACCCAAATGACCACAATTTAAACCAAAACACTCCAACGTGGCGCTCATCTTCTTCCATATAGACACTCACAATAACCTATGGCTGGAGTTTTCCATGAGGGGCACACCCCAAGACCGTGTCCAAAATAAGCTCTCTTACACCTAATTTGCCTAAATTCAGGGTGGCCTGGACACCCTTCTTGTGAACCAGGAGAGATTAAGTAGGCCTCCCGTTAATACTGTTCCGCTTCTTCAATTTGAGGCCAAATGACTGTGGGGTTTGGATTCTTTATGTGAATTGGAGTCTTGAGAAAACCCAAGCAAATATGGGCTAGCCTCTGCAGGGCTTTGAAGAACTCATTTGACCCAAAGGATCCCTAATCTGACTTGATGGAGGTCAGGAAAGTTACAGAGGAAGGCGAGAGACTTCATCCACAAGGACTGCTCTTTTGGCCATTTTGTTTTTGGATGTAAACATGGGATCTTTCTTTAGATCCATCAGGAGCTGAGAATCTAAGTCACAGCCTCACACAGGGTAAATAGGCTGATTCAGACACATCCTTTCCAAAGCAATTAAGCAAAGAGCCACAGGTAATGCCCATTCATTTCCATTTGAAAACTGTTTTCTTCAGGCTTCAAAAAGTGGTGGACTGAGGAAAAGACCTTCCTGACATTCAGGGCAACAGAAGAATAGGTAAACAAAAGGCCCCAAGCAGGGTTTCTCCACTAAGACTTTCCTGGTCACACTGATATCTGAGTTTTCTGAGATGCTCACCATTCCCTTCAGTACATGGTCATGTCACAGAGCTTCGAGGTTGTACATATCTTAAACAGAAAACCATGAACCTATTCTGGAGAGTGGCCAGAATTCAGGAATAAAACAGGAACTAAGGAAGATAGCAGGTGTTGCACATCAATAAGGCAAGCTGCAGTCCATTCATAAATAGGGCAGGATGAATGCTGTGAAGCTTTCTACTAGACAGGACATATTCATTGATGCATTCTCTTTTCTAATGTCTACAACCACGGACACAGTGGGATACACAGACATAGAAATTCTCGCCTTGTCAAACGACTTACAAGAAACAGTTCACTCCAAACAAAACAAACTGCCTTTCATACCTATTCTCAGAACATGAGACAAAACCACAAACCCACACCCACACAACAAAGGCAGCTCCTTTCCCCAAGTAGGTCTGTGACTATCCGGAGTGTCCTCTGACTGGTGGGCCTTACTATGTTCCCTGGAAATAGCCTGTTCTGTCTCAGATCTGGTCTTTTTGGCCAACTCTGTGAAGTTGTCAGCAGCCAGCGGTGAGCCACTGCCTGCTTTCTCAGGAAAGGCCCCTCTTCATAGCTTTCCTTGCATTTGGCCATCCTTACATCAGTAGGTCCCAAGAAAGGCTGAGTCTGTCCTTGGTAAATCAAAATAAGTTTGACCACTGGGACTGGGACTGGGACTGGCTCTGGGTGCCTGGCTTCCTGGATTCCAAGTTCAGAGAGTTCCATCACCAAGGAAGTTAGGTGTGGTCACTTCCTTTTGGAACTGAATGAGGTCACTGCCTTGGCAACAACTTTGTCTTAACAGTTGCTTCCAAGGTCACCATGAGAAGGATGCTGCTCCTACTTCCTGTGACACTTTCACAGATCAGAGTGGT
Organism: Callospermophilus lateralis; assembly: GCF_048772815.1. NCBI lineage: Eukaryota > Metazoa > Chordata > Mammalia > Rodentia > Sciuridae > Callospermophilus > Callospermophilus lateralis. Next base: position 606,495 of record NW_027515678.1, read on the forward strand.
ATGTCAACCATAGGCATGCAGGAGCAGCTCTCAACACATGCCTGCTTTGGTACACCTTCTCTACATTAAGAAGAGAGTGGCTGATTCAGACACATCCCTTCATCCTGAGCAGGTTGTTTGCCATGGAAGACTTTTGCTCTCTCAGGTCCTTCGTACTTGCCTACATCTTCTCCAGGGATCATTTCTGCGTGGACCTTTGAGGTTTTCAGCAGGTGGAAGATCCTCTATAATTCTGTATTTTAATACCAATTCTGTCCCTGCTCTTCTGTAAAATTAGATTGAGAGAACAGTGTATGGTTAGGATTAATAACAGGTTCGATTTGGTTTAGAAAGGAAACTACACGGTTGAGCAAACAGGGTCCTAACGTTAGCAATAATATGAGGATTTTTAATGGACCGGCCATGGCAGATAAAAGCGTAGTTAATCAGGTCACTATGTGAACCAAGACTCAAAGCTCCCTTTTGGGGCCTCTGTCTCTCTTTGACGCTCTTCAAGTCGTTTTCTTAATTTACTCATAGATTCTTTTACAACTCCAGTATTGTCGGCATAAAAACAACATTCTTCCCTCAATGCAAGCAAAAAGGCACCTTTCTCTCATAAAGAGGAGGTCCAACACTCGCCTGCTTTGTAAAACAACTTCAGAAAGAGAGAGGTTAAAATTCCTGTAAAGCTGTGATGTCGGTTTTTAATGTCTTTAAACTTTGGCATATTTCTGCTTCTAATTGTGTCTTTGTTGTGTCTCATGGACTAGCCCACCCCTTCAGCAACTATTATTTCTAATAGGATGGCTAAAGTGAGGGATACAGGTTCCCAGTGGAACCGGGTTGTATGCCCCCCTAGTTGATCTTTAAATGAACCTAAGTCATGATAGAGAACTCTGGAAAACATCTGCATCATTACATAATTAATCACATATATTGACCATTTAATGAAAACATTAATAATGTTAAAGTGTATAGAATTATACTGTTGTAGGGACGGACAAGGAAAGGGACCTAAGATAGCACCAAACACAGGAAAACAGTCTTATTTGGTTGCATCCGGATTTAGAGGGCATTGCTTCTGTTGTAATCAATTAATCCCCTGAAGCCCAAGTTTCGGTAGTTTTAGAATTTGTACCCAACATGTAAGGGAAGTGGCTCAGAAGTTCACAGTGTGTAGAAATTCACAGAAATCAGTTTTTGTTTTTGTTTTTGTTCCTCTGTTCTGGGCAACTTAACTTTTCAAAGACACCTTGGAAAGAGAGAGCTTTTTTGTCTCTTTTTTTCTCCCTGCCAGCTGTCACCATGAAGCCCAATTGGTAACTTTTTTATCTTAGAAATCTAGCCATCTCTGTGAATCCCCAGCTCAAGGCCAGAGGCCTTGTTCACATATTTTGTGAAAATCTAGTAAGGCGGTGTCAAGCTTAGGGGTGGTGATTTTTTCAGCGAGTGGCCAAGTAGAACAGGGCAACACGAAAAGTGGAAGTTCATCTACATTGAACTCTTTCAGAGGACTCTTTTGCTGAAAGACCTAATGTAAGCCTCGGTGAAGACTTCTGGAGAAGGTTATTTAAGACATATCTATGGACCTGGTACAGAGGGGGAAGACGGGGAAGGCGAGGCTGAGAGCAGCTCCGTGGATCTGAGAATGAGGAAGATGAGATGTAAAAGAATAATGGAAAAGGGGTTTGGGATTTTCCTAGAACAAAACTTGAGCAGTAGAACAGGTAGAGCAGAGGTGAAGATGGGAGTGAGTATTCCAAAAAGCCTGTGAGGGACTTTAAATTCTTAGTAACCTGTTTTCAGTGATGACAAAGCAACTTTAAAGGCTATTTTTATTACATCTTGGATAGGGGTCTGAGGGCTCTTCTCAGCTGGTTTGAGCTTTGGTTTAGCTTCTTAGAGGACTTGGTGGGACCTAGTGCAGGCACAGACAGAAAAAGAGAGGAGTGAGTGAGTGGAGGGGTACCTCGGTACCTGCTACCTCAGCAAGGGGGCAATGGTCTGAGAACTGGCGGAGGTTTGGGTTTTTGATGTAGTAATTGGAGGGAAGAAATCAGGTTGCTGAGGTGGGAGTGACAGCAGAGAGTCTAGAGCAGAAGGCTGAGGGTGAGGAACTATTGGAGAAGCATAGTACAGGATGTGAGTGAAGGAGGGAAAAGGATTCCACATAGGGGAATTTTCCCCTTTTGAGCACTTGCCGAAGTTAAAAATGTCACGCAGAATTTGAGGATCTAGAGAACCCTCTGGGGGCCATAGTTTTTGGTTGTCTAATTGGTTATATGGCCAATGCTGTGTACTGAATTTGATGAGGAGTTTGGGTTCCACCAGGCAGCCCCGGTATGCTCACATCCCCATGAATTACACAAGAAGTTGGCTTTCCCCCCACACAGCCATGGCTGTTTGTGGCTTTGATAGTCCGTCGGGCATATATAGTAATCTAGGCTAACCAACCTGAATCTGGCTCGTGTTTCCGTGCATCCATAATGTTTGTTTCAATTATCTATGGTATGGAAGGGATTTAATGAAACTTTAGTGGGATCCTCTTCATTGGGGTTATCTCAATAGGAAAGACCTATACCAAGCTGAAAAATGTCTGGGTGGAGAGATAGCCACCAGGTCCCTAAGGGGGCTGTATGCGAGATAGACCATACTTCTTGTCTACTAGGATTTCAGATCAGCCTTCACTGCTGAACAGGCTGATGAGGGTTAGGAGTACTGGTGGCCAAGGGGAGAGTCTATAGTCTTGTCCACATAGCGAATACGCAATTTGAAATGGTTACCAGTTTTTTCCAGTTTCCAACCAGAGTCTGGATACAGCGAAGGCTTGAGATGAGAGGCATGGATCCAAAAAGTGATTCTGTCTACTTTTATGCCTGTAGGTGTTATAAGTAGCACCTGGTATGTTCCTTTCCAGCGGGGTTCTAGGGATAACACCTGATGTTGTCTTATGTTGACGAAGTCTCTTACTTGATATTGATGTGGAATCCCCTCGTCCCCAGGTTGGTAGGCAGTGGCCAGCTGTTTCCACAGTTATCACTGAGTTCTTTCAATGGCTTTAAGTCTGTCAAGCAAGGGGTGTGGAAGGGATTGTTAGGCCTTAGAGTTGGGGATTAGGTCCCTTACTGGATGATGGGCATCATAGAGAATTTCATAGGGGGTGAGGTTACACAAAGAAACTGAGGGAGTATTTCTCGCATGAAACAGTGCATAAGGCAGGAGCATAGTCCAATCTTTTATGCCGGTCTCTAAGCTTAATTTTGTTAAGGTCTGTTTAATGGTTCTATTTATTTTTTCTACCTCTCCTGAGCTCTGGGGTATATAAGCATAATGTAACTTACAATTAATCCACACTTGACTTACCTGGGCCATGAACACAAGTCCATTATTAGACCCTATTATCTTAGACAGACCGTATCTTGGAAAAATATCTTCCAGGATCTTCTTGAGAACCATTTGCGCCGTTTTTTTTTTTTTTTGTGTGTGTGTGTGTGTGTGTGTGTGTGTGTGTGTAAGGCTTCAATCCATCCTGAGAATGTATCCACAAAGACTAGGAGATATTTAAGTCCATACCTTGCTGGCTTAATTTCAGTAATGTCCACTTCCCAGAATTGTCCTGGCCTGGTTCCTCGTAGGTGCTTTCGTCTAAGAAACTTGGAAGGGTAAGCATTAAACAATTGACTGACCCGACAGGCTTTTGTTACCAGTTCAATTATTTCCTTTCGCTGTGTGTCAGTTAGTGGAAAACTCTGTTCTTAATCCTACAGGAATGCCTGCAGTTTCTTTGAACCAAGGTGAGTGAGTTGATGTACATTTTTAACGTAGTGTAGGGCTTTCTGTAATTGCAGGCTGAGCTCAGTAAAGTTGAGGCGTTCAATGTCAGTGTCCTTAGATGTTATCTAAAACTTCCTGGTACTTAGGGGTCCATTGAAATTGGGCATCTCCCTTTAACAGCGGGTATAAAGGAGCAGCTAAGGACTCAAACCCATTTATCCATAACCTGCAAAACCCAGCAATCCCAAGAAACTCTTAGTTGTCTGCTGTAAGATGGGCTTGGTATCTGCTCAATGGTTTGTTTTCTGGGCTCAGTGAGCCATCGTTTACCGCCCCTAAGGAAATAGTCGAGGAAGATTACTTCTTGCTGGCAAATTGGGCAATTTTGGCCGAAGCTCTATACCCGAGTTGAGCAAGCTCGGATAATAGTGCTTGGGTCCCAGTTCAGTTTTCCTTGGTGTTGGATGCCAGTAGCAGGTGATCCACATATTGAAGCTGGGTGAATTCGGGGTGTGTAGTTCTGAAATTGTTGAGATCTCTGTGAAGGGCTTCATCAAAGAGAGTGGGGGAGTTTTTGAACCCCTCTGCGAGTCTAGTCCAAGTTAGTTGACTAGACTTTCCGGTTTCTGGGTCTACCCACCCAAAAGCAAACAGCAACTGACTATCTTTATGCAGAGGCAAGCAAAAGAAAGCTTGTTTTAAGTCCAGAACAGTATACCATTTCTGCTCAGGGTTCAGAGTGCAAAGCAGATTGAACAGATTAGGTACCGTCGGGTAAATGTCCTGCACTCTGTTGTTGATCTCTCTTAGGTCTTTAACAGGGTGATAGTCCCTGGTTCCTGGCTTTTTCTTCTAATAGCAGGGGAGTGTTCCAGGCCAATTGACAGGGCCTTAGGACCCCTAAGGCCAGATATTTCTGAATATAGGGCCTTATCCCATCTTTAGCTTTTTATGCTTAGAAGATATTATTTGACATTGATTGGGGAGGCTGAGGTTTTTAAATCCACTGTTATTGGAGGTTGTTTCACGGCCAGGCCTAACACAGCAGTTTTTGCCCATGCATCTCGGTAATCTGTTATCCATTTCTGGGGTAGCTTGCCTGTTTGATCAGTCTTGGGGGGTGTGAAGAGTGGACGTTCATCTTCTACTAATATAGTGAAAGCCGTGACTATAGGAGTTTTTACTGAAGGATTTAGAAATTTCATTTGGGGGCCTTCAGGGTTAAAAGTTATTTTGGCCCAGAGCTTGGTGAGCAGATCTCTGCCCATCAATGGGTGCGGGCATTCTGGGATTACTAGGAAGGAGTGATGGATTTTTCCTTTCCCCAGGTCCATGGTCCTCTTAGAAATCTAAGCCCGATATTTACTGCCGTTAGCCCTTTGAACTACAGACCTTTTATTTGATAGACGGCCCAATGGGGCCTTAAGGGCTGAGTATACTGCTCCTGTATTCACTTCAAAGTTTACTGGGGTCCCCTACACTTCAAATCTTACCCGGAGCTAGGGGAAAGAATCTGAGCCCCAACTTTCTTAGTCATCCCCCAGAGTCAGAATGGCTGGCTGGCATGTCTGTCTCTTTATAGGGCACTCTTTGGCCCAGTGTCCTTTTTTTTTACAGTAGGCACATTGATCTGAGGCCAGGGTGGCCTGTGGCACGGGCCCAGGTATCGCTTCCTGTCACCTTATGTCTTAATTTCTGGCCTCTTTCTTGTTGTGACCAGGATCTTAGTCAATGCCTTAGTCTTTCTTTTGCTTCTCTCATCCTCCCTCTGCTCCCTTTCTTTTTCCCTGTTTCTCTCTTATAGTATACTTTTTCGGCTTCTCTGACTAAATCTCTCTTTTAACTTTTTTTTTTTTTTAATATCCATGGCAGCTTCAACAATTAAGGCCATCGTGACAGATGCCTTTTGATCTGCTGCCTGAGGATCGAAAGGAGTATATCTCTTATATGCCTCCATAATTCTCTCTAGAAACATAGAGGAAGATTCATCAGGCCTTTAAATAATTTCTCTTACCATGGCCAAATTAGTTGGTCACCTAGCGGCCCCTTGGATACCCGCAATTTAGAGCCTGGCAATAATTGGACAGATGCTCCCTATCTTCAAAGGTGTTGGGGTCCCAGTTGGGTTGGTTAAAGGGGAAGGCAGCTTTTATTATGTTGGGAACTTGTGTTGGTCGCCCATCAGGTCCGAGGATATTTTTTTTCTAGCTTCCAGGAGGTTTTTCTCTCATTCCTCTGTCATGAAGAGAGTCCTAGGAGTTGTTGGCAGTCATTCCAAGTAGGCAGGTGTGAAAACGTTGGCGAGTTCTCTGAGTTTTTTAGCCGGGCCAGCTTCCTCCAGGGAAGGAGGCGCTGTGTGTGTCATGGGACAGTCATCTGGAGGGCGCTGGGCCATTCTGGCTTCCTCGAATGGTGGAGAGGCTGAGTCAGCAGCAGGGGAATTACTTACAGGGTTTTGGGGGTTGGAGGACAAGGGCGGAGGATAAGGACGAGTAGAGTCTTGAGACTCAGGGAGAACAGAGGGTGGAGGTTGAGGAACAGAGAGTTTGAGAGATAGAATCATAGGGGAAGGAGTAGGAGTGGGTGCAGAAACAAGGAAAGGCTTCACCCATGGAGGAGGAGATTTGCAGAGGTCCTGACAAGTTAAGATATATGGCTATTGATCTGGATGTCTATGTGGCCCCGGCTGAAAGACAATATCTCAGACTTTTCAAATTAGTGCGAAGTAGAAACATCCTTCTAGAGGCCATCCGACTACAAAGGTGGGTTATTCTGAGACACAGAATCTGCCAGGTGTGGTGTTTTAATGAAAAAGAAAGATTGTGAGCCCTTAAGCAGACTTTGGTCCAGTGATTAAGGGTCAGGGACAGAGGCATTGAAGTGCTCTGTCCCATAATGAAATATACACAGACAGTGAAAGCAACAACACATGACACAGACAAGACAAGACAATAAAGACAGGCAATGGACGTCCAATACTGAGACCAGGACTGAGTAGCCGGCAAAAACCTGATGGGCTGGCAATTCCGAATCTGAAAGAAAATATCACTGAGTCGAGGAGACTATGGTTCCTTGATTTCCCGAGTCCATCCCCCAGGGACATGGCCTGTGGCTCTGTGACATGTGTGTCAGCCACCGTGGGAGAGAGCTCACGCTCTTTACCAATAGCCATTTTGTCAAACCCTAACCTGAATCCTGAAACCAGAAAGAGGGGCCTTATTTACCCCCAGAGCATCCCGTTGGGGGTCTTTCATCTGCAGCTGCCGGATCTCGCTGGGGCCACCAGAAGTAAAGGTCGGGTGAGCATCGATGAAAGAGACCACCAAGAGACTGTCTAATGCAACAGCAAAGGGTTTATTGGGAGTCCGGCATGCAAGGGCTCAGAGCTCGCTTGAACAGAGCAGAGAGCCCTGAGAACAGCTTAAGAAGTGCTTATATATTTTCCTTGGAGAGGGCAGGGAGGGAAGTTTATTGATGGGTAAGGGCGAGTGGGCGGTTTGCGTGCAAATGGTTGATGGAGTACATTCTGCAGTTTGGCAGTTGGGGGCAGCACATTCTGGGAACAAGAAGAGCAAACAGTTCTCAAGATTTCAACAGTGTTTTATTAAGCATACAGAAAAACAGGAAGTGACAAGTACCTATTTTATTAACCTTTCAATATAAGTATGAAAACAGAAATCTAGGTTAGATTTGAAGCCCAGAAGTTCATTTGGCCCTTGATTGGTATACTTAGCTTTGAATTACGTTCCGTAGAGATGTCCCAGAAATATGGATATACAATGACACAGGACCTTGTACCTTCTCAGAGGTCAGTTCCAAAACACAGTCTCTAAGGGGAATCACACCAAAGTTCAAGACAAGATGGACTCAATTATCTCTACCAACCACCACACAAATGACCACAATTAAAACCAAAACACTCCCAAATGGCACTCATCTTCTTCCAAATAGACACTCATCATAACTTCTGGCAGGAGGATTCCATGAGAGGCGCAGCACAAGACAGTGTCCCAAATAATCTCCCTTTCCCCTCATTTGCCAAAAGTCAGAGTGGCCTGGACACCCTTCCTGTGAACCAGGAGTGATCAAATATGCCTGCCATTAATACAGCTCTGTTCTTCAATTTGAGGCCTACTGACGGTGGGGTTTAGATTCTTTATTTGAATTGGATTCATAAGAAAACCCAAGAACCTATGGGCTAGCATCTGCAAGGCTTTGAAGAACTCAATTGACCCAATGGATCCCTTTTCTCACTTGATTGAGGTCAGGAACCTTACAGAGGAATGCGAGAGACTTCATCAACAATGACTGATTTTTTGGCCATTTTGATTTTGGATCCACACATGGGATCTTTCTTTAGATCCATCAGGTGCTGATAATCTAAGCCACAGGCTCACACAGAGCCAAGAGGCTGATTCAGACACATCCCTTTACAATGCATTTAAGCAAAGAACCACAGGTGATGCCCATTTATTTCCGTTTGAAAACTGTTTTCTTCAGGCTTCACAAAAGCGTGGCCTGAGGCAAAGACCTTCCTGACATTCAGGGCAACAGAACAATAGGTAATCAAAAGGCCCTTCGCAGGGTTTCTCTACTGAGACTTTCTGGGTCACAGTGATATCTGACTTTTCTGAGATGCTTGCCATTCTCTTCAGCTATCCAGTACATGTCCATGTCACAGTGCTTGGAGGTGGTACATATCGTGGATGCAAATGCATGAACCTATTTTGGAGAGTGGCTAGATTTCAGGAAGAAAACAGGAACTTAGGAAAATAGCAGGTGTTGCCCATCGATAAGGCAAGCCCTAGTGCATTCATAAATTGGGCAGGATGAATGCTGGGAAGCTTTCTACTTGACAGGAAACATCCATTGATGCATTCTCTTAATGTCTACAAGCACGGACACAGTGGGATACACAGACATAGAAACACTCGCCTTGTGAAACAACTTACTAGAAACAGTTCACTCCAAACTAAACAAACCGACTTTCCTGCCTATTCTCAGAACATGAGACAAAACCACAAACACACATCCACACCCACAAAGGCACCTACTTCCCCAAGTAGGTCTCTCACTCTCCAGAGTATCCTCTTACTGCTGGGCCATACTATGTTCCCCCGATATGGCGTTTCCTGTCTCAGATCTGGTCTCCTTGTCCAACTCTGTGAAGTGGTCAGGAGCCAGCTGTGAGCCACTACCTACTTTTTCAGGAAAGGCCCCTCTTCAGAGAACTCCTGGCATTTGGCCATCCTCACATCAGTAGGTACCAAGAAAGACTGACTCTGTCCTTGCTAAATCGAAGCAAGTGAGACACTGGGACTGGGACTGAGACTGACTCTGTGTGCCTGGCTTCCTGGATCCCAAGTTCAGAGAGTTCCATTACCAAGGGATTGAAGTGAGGTCACATCCTTCAGGAACTGAATGAGGTCACTGCCTTGGCAACCACTTTGTCCAAACAGTTGCTTTCAAGCGTACCATGAGAAGGAAGCTTACCCTATTTTCTGTAGCACTTTCACAAATTAGAATGGTATATCAACCATAGGCACCAAGGAACCGCTCTCCACACAGGCCTGATTTGGTCCACCTTCTTTATATTTGGAAGAGAGCCTTTAGTCCAGGGAGCACTGCAGTGAACCTCTGCACTAAAACTATAAGCAAGCACCTGATGGAGGACGCCTCCATAGGTAAGTGGCTCCTTTATAACATCTGATATCTGGTTAAGGGAGATCTCTTCTGATGACAGAGATGTGGCACGGGGAGGCTCACATATACTTCTGTCCAGGACAGTAACGAGAATCTTTCTGTCCTCTGTTCTGTTCTGTAGGGAATTCCTCTGGAACTGTAGAGAGGTGCCGACGGGCACGCATGCGCTCCTACCCTGGAGCTTTAGCAAGATGTTGCACTCTTGCCCTGTTTCTGTGTTTAGGCGCTGGGTTTCTGTTTTTTTGTGTTCTGTGTTCTATTTTTTGGTTTTTTGTTTGTTTGTTTTTGTTCGTTTTGTTGTGTGATATTGGTGGTAAAAACTTAAGTATATTGGACATGAAAATCAGAAATAAAGAGATTAAGCCTGACACCCCTTTGGACTGTGTTTTAAGGAACTGCAATGAACTTTATCCCCCATTGTAAAGCAGGATGATAGAAGCCCCTAGCTGGCTGCCTGGAGCACACCCATTGCAGAGGGCTATGCCTGCTGGGGACCTAAGAACTGAGTATCTCCCAGGTTAACAAGTGAAACTCCTTTAAAACCCCTTGTCCCTCCAGATAAAGAGAGTCACAACTTTGGCAGAGTCCCCTGTGTTTCTCCTTTGTTAGCCAAGCAATAAAACTCCTTTTTTCTTTTTCTCAAAACCCAGTCCTCATTATTAAATTTGTATTAATTGGCTTCAAGGTCAGGAACCAAACTTTAAGTTACAAATCTTGTACCCCCCCTCCGCCCCGGAACTTTGTGAGAGCTATCTACTGAAATGTTAGGAGATAGAGCATGCTTGATGTGGAACTGAATCAGAGGAGCTAATCCTGTATGTAAAAGGGGAAACTGAGGGACTCCCAGCAGCTGCCAAAGCCCTGTTGATTCAGGGAATTACCTCCTTCCTTCCCTGCACTGTAAGGATTATGCCACCTCTGTCTTGTTAAAAAAAGAGAAAAAGAAAAAGGTGACACTAAATGCAGTAAAGTCACCATGGAGACACTTTATTTTACATTTCAGGTTGCCCTTCTGTGAAAACATCTGGTCCCCTTGTGGGGACATCTATGGTGCCACTGCTGTAGGAGATTTTTCTCTTATCTGCTCTGGTTTAAAGGGTTCTGTCTGACAGCCATAGTCTGGACCTCCTTTCTGTCTGTATTGTGTCTTAGTTTCTGGCCCTTTAAGACATCTGCAATAATGTGTTGATATTATAAATTGTTTTTGGGGAATGATCTTAGCTGAATGTGTGTCTAAATGATGATGTTTTATTTTAACAATCTGGTAACTGAATGGGTTTTTGAAGCATTGCACAATCTTGGAGTAAAAAGTCGGGTTTAGGTAATTGTTTAGTTTATGATTTCAGATAATTCATGCCAGAGAACTTAAATACTTAGGATGGATAACTGAAGAACTCTACTTCCAAGTTGGCAAGAAACTTCCCAATCATACGGTCTTTTTTTTTTTTTTTCACCAATTTTGAATTGGGTAGCCTGGGAAAATGTCACTGTGTGTACCAGTGCATTAATTTGGACATAAATAGTAAATCATAGTATGGTGTCTGTTGACAAAACAAGATGTAAAGATATAAAATTTTGTGAATTGTATCTTAAACTTGTATCATAATTTTCAACATCTGAACCTGAAAATTATGGTTAAAATGCCTTAGTCCTGAGATGTCTGTTCAGAATAGCAGTTTTTTTGCTGCTCCTTCCAGACCTCAGCCATGACTTATGTTGAAATGCAAATGAAAGAAGCCTGCAAGCTTTGTAGGAGAGTGATTTGAGGTCTAAGGGAAAAAAAGGTAAATTGTATGTTATTTACTAATTACTGGCAAGTCATTTTTTCTAGGACTCTTATTTTTTTTCTTAGATACTTTATGTTTTTTGACCTCATGATTTTGAGCATACAGACCTAGGTTAATATTTTTCTGATCAGTTCTATCTTTGACCAACTGTGGACTTTTTGAAACATTGCAATAAAGATTTCAACTACGAAAAGCTACAAGGCCTTTACTATTATTATGTGTGCAGAAATTGTTATGTGTTGTATGTCTATATATACATATATCCGTATATCATATATATGATACACAAATTAACATATATAAGGAGCGCTCATAAAAAAATAGTGCTCGTAAAAACAAATTTTAAAAAAGTGGATCCAAAGATCTTAAATTCACGTGATTTAAATGTTTCAATTTAAATTGGATAAAGAGATAAAAACAAATGTCTTTAAATTTAAGCTTACAAAGTTTTCTAGGTGTTCAAACATCTAACAAAATATTAACATCTACAAAATGTCTAATATGCCTTGGCTCTAGTACCTTTCCTTCAACATAAAAATGGTTTACACTGTTCAATACATTTCTCTAACTTTTTGATAAATAAGTAAAGTAAATTTGATATGGGATTACTCATTCATGAGTACTTTTGTTAGATATCTGATTGATTTACTAAGATCTGTATTTTTTTTAGTAAACTCTGTATAAGATTGTAAAAATCAGTCATGTGTTAATGAGACAAAAATTTCTTAAAACATAAGTTTACCCATAACATTGAGTTTATTAAGATTTATGTTTTCTAGAGCAAGCAACCATAAAAATTAAACAACTGATTAAATAAAAACTGTTATTTTAGAGCACTGTACTGCCATTTCTTTAAAAGCCAAACTTGATTAATGTAGAAACATAAATGTAATTGTTATGCTATTAATGTTTTCATATCTTACAGGTATGGAAGTCTGTAAGGTAGAAACGTTTAAAGAGTATTATATCAAGCTGGTGCTCTGAAGTTGTGTGGTAAAAAATATATTGTGGATTTATTTACCTGTTATCAATAAGATATGTAAATTTTTATGTTACTTTTTACATTGGGGAACAATTTAAATGTATTTTTAAGTTAATTAGAGCCTAATCTTTGTAAAGGTTAAAAACTTTCAGCCTTTCTTTAATTCATGTTTTAAATGTGATATCATATGGTGTTAGCTAATGTTTATGTGACCTCAAACAATTTATTTAAACATTGTCAAATGATATTTAAAAATAAAGATCAGCTTTAGAACTAAAATAGTTAAGATTTATAAAGAGCCCTGCCTTTCCTGAGATAAGGCTGTGTGTCCCATCTTACTACATGTGAGAATGACTATGAAAAGATTAGGTCAGATAATATTTCTTTAAAGTTATGTTAAAAAGTTTTTTTTTTATTGTCAATATTCCTAGGATCTCAAACAGGGGATATAATGTGTAACTCAGCCAAAAAATTCAGGGAAGATATTACACGAACTAAGTATTTTTACTTTTGTTAATTTTAGTTTGAAATTTTCTTATAAGTGATCTAAAGATTCCCTGTTAGTGTTTTACAAATGTGTTGCTATAAGAACACAACATGGGTTTATTCAAGATAATAAGTCATCAACTACAATACAGACAGAATAATACAGATCCCAATTAATAAAAAGGTAATTATAAAGTTATAGACATTAAAGCCCAGTACTCTTAATGTAAGGCTGTTAAAATTTATTTGCTGGATTTTTAAGATTAGGATTTAAAATGAATGTTAAATGAAAAGGGCCAAGAAAACCAATATTTGGCTCTTGCCCTCTGAGTCAGTCTGAATCCAGGGAACAGGGGACTTCTCTAAAGAGCTTTGCAACTCTGGGCCACATAACCTCCTGATCAGGGAGATTAATGAGACCACTGGAGAACAGAAAGCCAATCAGTGCATTTGTTACAAAGAGGAGAGTCATCAGAGAAAGGAGACATCCATGATGCTTCTGAGGGAAGCCAAATGGTCAAGCAAGACCTGGACCCACCTAGCGCAAATGGCACTAGCAGAACTGAGAATCTCCTCTCAAGTTTCCCCAGAATTGATTCCCACAAAAGCTCAGCTGACTGTTAACAATAGATAGAAACAAAAGTCAGTTTGACTGCTTCATCTTAAACACTTAGCAAAGACAGTTAATACCAAAATACAGCCACTCCTGGGCATTTTAAATAATAATAATAATAATAATAATAATAATAATAATAATAATAATAATAATAATAATAAAATTTTAAGGTATGCACTTTATCTTATCCTCCCAAAATAAGTAAGACTGGAGGCTACAAAGAAGGATTCTCACACAGGAATGCCTAATACTTATAAAAAGAGACTATCAAGAAGAGCTGCCACAGGCAGAAGTTTTCAGTTTAAGACCTACAGATATTCCTAACCTACACAGGTAGGCTTGGTGTTTGCTAGTACGATTATCCAGCCCTGAGTAACAGAATTAAAGGTTTCTCTATTAGACGCAGAGGTCATACTAGTAAAAGGATTTTTACAAGATCAGATGACATTAAATTATTAAACTGTGTCTTATTGGGAGGGCCAACTGTAACACTTAAAGTTAAATATTAAGTTGACAGTCCTGATAATTGGGGATATTAAAGACTGGTGAGGGAATTTCTATACAGTGACATGTTCCAGCTGCTGCAACATTTATTCAGTACTCATGGTTTTTGTTTCACTCATAGAAGAATCCATTCACAGATGACTTTACAACCTGTTCTTCCCCAACCTGACTTCAAACCGAACTGACTTCTAAAGAGCAACTCATGTCTCTCAACTGACTTCTAATAGTCAACTCATGTCCCTCACGATGAGCCCACTCACGTCACCCTGTCTCAGGAGAGAAGAAGAAAAAATTAGTGATGCCACACTTTTTACAACAATGGAGAGAAAGATAAATAGACTATCAATATAAATAATTAATTAAGTCAGGTAAAATCAGGGAGATCGGTTTTGGGTGAGTTGTAAAATTTTGGAGACTCTTATCTGAGGGATAAAAATTTCCTCAGTGTTCTTCCCATAATCTATCAAAGATTTGAAAGGGACACAGAGAAAAGGGGGAAATTGTAGACCCAACCTGATCTTTTATTAAAATTGGGAGCCATCATGCCGCAAAGCCATGAAAAGATAATTTTGGCTTTACCATAAATTACTTCAAATTCTGAACCTGCGTGGAATGCCTGCCCACGTCTTGAACTCACGCATGCCCAGCTCTCTGACCAGATAGCAGCCCTCTCTGAAACTTTAGTGACACATCATAAATATTTGCCTTCTCTGGCCAGACAACAACCCTCTCTGAGGCTCTAATGGTCCTCATGAATTCTGATGTAGGGACAGCAAAAAAATTGTAAACTACCTTTAATGTGATGTTTATCAGAGTTCTGTTATCTGTAACCCCCCTTTTGTGTAACTTTCTGGGCTATAAAACTGGGCTGTAGGAAAGCTGGGGATGCTGTCTTGTTCCCACCATTTTGGGAGGGAGAGGCAGCACGGCCGGTGGAAATAATAAGCTTAATTTTATTTTATTTTAATTTGAGTCAGTGGTCTTTTCTAGCGTCCTGCTCTAACAGGTAAACACTCCAAAGACGTGGAGCTCTGCCGGCCTAAAGACTTCTTGAGAAACTTCCTCTGAGGTTGGGCACTTGAAATATATGTTGTTGTAAGGAGATTTAGCTTCCTTTCTAGTGACACCATAAAAGCTGGGTCTGCATCTACGTGACCTGGAGGACATGGTTTTTTGTATTCTAATGAACATGAGGCAGCAGTGCTGAATTTTGTATTTATAGGTAAACTGTGGCCACTTGGTGCTCAGTGTCTCCCCGTGTGAACTGTGAAGCCATTTGGTCATCCTCCACTTTTCGTGGTGTTTCTTGCTGCTGCACTGGGAGTTTGGTATTTGCTTCATGAAATACAACGAGTTCAACTGGGACCCAGTATTAGAGGGAGTTCTGTCACTTGTGGTGACAGAGAATGCACCAACCAGGCTTCTATCTCACAAAGCTTGCCCATTTGTCCATAGAAATCTGACTCTGAACTTTGCCCAGAAACCTCTCCATGTAACAAGAAGGGTCTGCTGGCTGCACCATATCAGTCACAAGCCATTTTGAAGGCAATGGAAAATCCTCCTGGCCACACCACAGATGTAATATCACACACCTGCCCACCACTGCAATAGGCCCACTACTCAGCAGGGTCCAACTTACTGGCATCTTTGTTCTACACCATTTTCATGAAACCCCGTCAATCATGGCATTCTCTTGTACACTCATGATCAGGAAAAAGACATCCAAAGGTTCTCCAGTGCCACCTGGTTAAGGGAATTTCAAAAATTTTATTGTATTTATTTAGCCATTTTTCATGGATGAAGTTGAAGGCATTGTGGGTTTCAGTTCATTCAGGAACCATTAAATGGTGAGGAAACTCATTTCAATGAAATCTCTGGAGAAATCTCACAGGCAAGTCATCCCATAGAGTGGTCAAAAGGTCACATGAAGCCAGGCCCATTGAGGTCTTCAATGTGACGTCCATGGGTGTTCTGACTGTCAACTATGGCTGCCACATCTTTCAGAATAAAATCATGTGATATCTTAGCTGAGATTCCAAGGCTCTGTGGAAAGTCACCCTTCTTTTTTGATCTCAGTTTCCAAGGGGAAATCCAATGTGTGGCCTCCTAAAATCTGAACACAGTTCATGGCAATATTTCTCTGAGATCAGTTCCAGAACTCAGACTCTAAGGGGAATCACACCAGAGTTCAAGCCCAGGTAGACCCTGTCATCACTTCCAAGCACTACACAAATGATCACAATTAAAACCAAAACACTCCCACAAGGCCCTCATCTTCTTCCATATAGACACTCATCATAACCTGTGGCTGGAGGTTTCCATGAGGGGCTCAGCCCAAGACAGTGTACAAAATAAACTCCCTTGCCCATAATTTGCCTAAAGTCAGGGTTGCCTGGATACCCTTCCTGAGAACCAGGAGTGATCAAATAAGCCTGCCATAAATACTGATCTGCTTCTCCAATTTGAGGCCTACTGACTCTCGGGTATAGACTCTTTATGTGAATTGTAATCATGAGAAAACCCAAGCACATATGGGCTATCATCTGCAGTGTTTTGAGAACTCATTTGACACAAAGGATCCCTATTTTCACTTGATGGAGGTTAGGAACGTTACAGAGGAAGGCGAGAGACTTCGTCCACAATGACTGCTTTTTTGGCCATTTTGGTTTTGGAAAGCACACGTGGGAACTTTCTTTAGATCCATCAGGTGCTGAGAATCTATGCAACAGCCTCACACATGGCCAAGAGTCTGATGCAGACACATTCCTTTCCAAAGCAATTAAGCAAAGAGCAACAGATGATGCCCATTAATTCCCCTTGAAAACCGTTTCCTTCAGGCTTCACAAAGGAGTGGCCTGAGGCAAAGACCTTTCTGACATTCAGGGCAACAGAACAATAGATAAGCAAATGGCCCATTGCAGGGTTTCTGGAATGATATCTGAGTTTTCTGAGATGATCCCATTCCCTTCAGCTATCCAGTACATGGCCATGTCACAGAGCTTGGAGGTGGTACATATCGTGGACACAAAACCCTGAACCTATTCTGGAGAGTGGCCAGAATTCAAGAAGACATACAGGAACTTAGGAAGATAGTAGTTGTTGCCCATCCATTAGGAAAGCCACAGTCCATTCATAAATTGGGCAGGATGAATGCTGTGAAGTTTTCTACTAGACAGGACACATCCATTGATGCATTCTCTTTTCTAATGTCTACAACCACGGACACAGTGGGATAAACAGACATAGAAACACTCGCATTGTCAAAAGACTTACTAGAAACAGTCCACTCCAAATCAAACAAACCGACTTTCCTATATATTCTAAGATCATGAGACAAAACCACAAACTCACACGCACACCCACAAAGTCAACTCCTTCCCCCAAGTAGGTCTGTGACTATCCGGAGTGTCCTCTGACTGATGGGACATACTATGTTTCCCCGAAATGGGCTGTCCTATGTCACATCTGGTCTCCTTGGCCAACACTGTGAAGTTGTCAGGTGCCAGTAGTGAGACACTACCTGCTTTCTCAGGAAAGGCCCCTCTTCAGAGCTCTCCTGGAATTTGGCTATTCTCACATCAGTAGTTACACAGAAAGACCGATTCTGTCCTTGGTAAATCCAAACATGTGTGGCCACTGGGACTGGGACTGGGAATGACTCTAGGTACCTGGCTTCCTGGATCCCAAGTTCAGAGAGTTCCATCACCAAGAAAGTTATATAGGTCACTTCCTTCAGGAACTGAATGAGGTCACTGCCTTGGCAACATCTTTGTCCTAACAGTTGCTTCCAAGTGTCCCAATAGATGGAGGCTGCCCCTACTTCCTGTGACACTTTCACAAGTAAGAATGGTATATCAAACATAGGCACCCGTAAACAGCTCTCCACACAAGCCTGGTTTGGTCCATCTTCTCTACATTAAGAAGAGAGAGACTGCTTCAGACACACCCCTTCATCCTGACCTGTTTTTTTTTTTTTTTTTTTTTTTTTTTTTTGTCATGAAAGATGACTTTCGCTCTCTCAGGTCCTTCATAGCTTTCTATATCTTCCCCAGGGTTCACTTCTGCATGGACCTTTGAGGTTCTCAGCAGGTGGAAGATCTCTTACATTTCTATATAAGAACAACTTTGTCCTTGCTTTTCTGTAAAGTTAGGTTGAGGAAACAAAGTATGGTTAAGATTAATAACATGATTGATTTGGGTTAGGAATCATTCTGCTGCATGAATAATGGTATTGGGAACCTGCAATATTTATAAGGATATATAGAGGTGAAATATATGTATGAAAACACAAATCTAGGTAAGATTTGAAGCCCAAAAGGGCATTGGATCCTTGATTGGGATACTTTACTCTGAATTATGTTGTGCACATGTGTCTCAGATAAATCTATACATAATGGCATAGGACCTTGTACCTTGGATAATTGAATGTTGAAGAGAACATCCAGTCAAAAAAGGATAGTTGGTAGGATTAGGAAGATACTTGATAGGATTAGAAAAAAGAGTCAGTATAGGATTTGGACAAAAACTTCCTTAGCAATAGGGTTTCAGGTAGACAGAAAATGTAAATGTCAGCACATTTGAAGAGTCAGTCACAATGATGAACTGGGGAAAATATGTAGGAAAGCAGATATCATTAGAGACATTAGGAAATCAGGCAAATGATGAAGTGATTGATAGGATTAGACATTTTCAACAGTCTTGAGGTTGAATACATAATCTTAGGAAGAAACAAATATGTAGTCACCAATAGGATTGACATTTGAGAGCATTAGGCAACATGGACATGGGTGATTTTCATAATCCATACTCACATTCCATTTAGGCTTTGGTACAATTGTAAGTGTGACTTTGCATTTTGTGGCCAGAATATTACTGTGATAAAATGTATATGTAGATCAGGTGACATGAGTCTTTCTTGCACCATTTCTGGGAGCAATATTTAGAAGAGATATAAATTAGTATTGGGGGCACAAATAGGTGTACCATGTGTGAATATATAATATAACAGATTCCAGCTTTAGAAATTGGAATAAATTGATATCTGAAAATACACAGGAAATGTCATGTTGACATACATACATTAATTCCAACCAGTTATACATCTAATGGTAATATTAGGGTTGTGGTTTATCATAAAGTGTGTGTGAGTTTTGCTTCAAAATTGATTATGGAAATCGAAAATAATGTGTTTGGAAAGAAGTCTCAATAAATAATCAGTCAAAAGCAAGGAGGAATACATGTGTACTGAAGCAGGAAGTGATTGAATGTGTTTCAAATGTCTTTAAATTTGTGAACTTGTGGATGAAATGTATATACTATGATGTACAAAAACTGAAGAAATAGTAATGTACCAGTGTTAAATAAAAATGAACGTCAAAATACACATCATGCCCCTTTGGAATCTACTTGCATTGATGTTAAATTGGGTCAGTTACAGTAGAAATATAAGGATTTGTTTGCACCATTCAGTGAAGTGAGTTTTCAGTACTAGAAAACAAATATGTATTTCAGGTGGATGAATATTTCTGAAAATAATCGTATGAAAATTTGATTATAAAACCACATACATGAGCATGAGTGAATTATTTAGGGAGTGTATAATAGGACACATATATTTTATATTTGGAAAAATCTAGAGAATATATATATATATATATCTCACAGAGAAACATTAGAAAGTAGCAATATATATGCCAATCAAAATTCATCGTGAAATATATATCATCCACCAATCCAAAAATATTAATTTTACTGAACATGGATTTATGTATAATGTTTTTCAACTAAAAATCTCACTCATAGTTTGAATTTTCAGTTCCAAAAGCGTTTAGGAGGGGTGATCTCTTCTCATACTTTGTTTCTGCCAAGTTAGCCACCTCACAAAAATGTACGTGTGATACCAGGTATGATTTTATATGTGCATATAAAAATACATGTGCTGAATTGGCTACAGAAAAAAGGAGACAGAAATTCACATATGTGTTAACTTTAAAAACACATGGAGTACTATTTCAACAAACAATTGACAAGATTTATAACTCCTACACTATATCATGCAAAAGGCAAGACCAACTATACACCATGCCTCCTCTGAACTGCTTGTATTAATATTATGTTTGGTTTATTTGTCTCCATCATATTAGGATTAGTAGTCAGAGTCTATTAGGGTATGGGTTACTGACAGGGATTCAGTATTTCGAATGGAAAATTGGAAAATGAATCCAATGTGTATGTAAATATGTGCTACACAAAAATCTTCCCACTCTCATCCAGAACAATACCTTGACAACACCTTCACCCCATGTAAGACACAATTAGAGGAGAAGAGTTAGAAAATCCATGAATACATATCTGGAATGGAATGCGATCAGAAGTTCACAACCTTGGAAGTGTTAGAGGAGTTTCCAAAAGTAAGGGACAGGGTAAACACTTCAAAAACATGGAGGTCTGTTGTCCTAGAGACTTCTTGAGATACTGCCTGTGAGGTTGGGCACTTGAAATATATGTTGTTGTCACGTGCTTTAGCTTCCTTTCTAGTGAAATCATCAACCTGGGTCTGCATCTATGTGACCTGGAGGACATGGTTTCTTTCCATCCGTGGGTGGGCCCCTTGCTTAAGAGCTCTGGCTACTGGACAAATTTTACACAAAGAAGCCTCTAATCTGACTTTTGGGGCCCCTTGAACTATCTACTCCCCACATCACTTGAAAGATCTTTTACCTTAAAAGGGTCTTCAAACCCTCCCTACATCCAGAGTTCTGTCGCTCCTCACTTCCTTTCTGGAAAACCCTAATATTATTTTCCTCCCCTGCTCTTCACTGAACCCTGCCTCACTGCTCCCAATAACTCCCATGTCTCACACACCAACTCAAAATTGCTTGGAAAACTTAGATGATTTCCTCCCCTGTCATTCTTCCATTTATGAGAGACCACTCACCAAGCCTGACCTTATCTGGTTTACTGACAGCAGTTCCTTTAGGCAGAATGGAACTCATTACTCTGGATACGCTGTATTTTCAGCCACTGAGATTATAGAGGCCAAAGTTTTGCCTTCAGGAACTACAGACCAGCAGGCTGATTTTATAGCATCCACTCGTGCCTGCCTTCTAGCACAAGGCAAATCCCTCACCCTCTAAAATGATTCAAAATATGTCTTCCATATCTTATTATCCCATGCTGCAATTTGAAAGAAGCGAGGCCTACTTACCACCAAAGGTAATGCGATCACTAATTCAGCTCTTATAACCAATCTGATAGAGGCCTCCCACTTACCCACCCAGTTGGGAGATGTCCATTGTAGGTCCCATCAGAAGGACGGCTCTCTTATCACTGAGGGCAATGCCAAAGCTGACCAGGTGGCACGAATGGCTGCTACCACTTCCAATCATGGCCCCCATGGTGGACATATAATGGCCACTTTAGACAGCTCATCTGAAGCCCCTACTTCTTTCAGTAAGAACAAGCATCTTTTCAAGTTCCTTCATACTCTATTCCTTTCCAATTCTCAGTCTTTGACCCTCTTTTTACAGAGTTTCTTCTTCCTCACTCCCTCTGACAAGCCATGCTACAGAATATAGCCTCTAATTGTCAGATCTGTCAGCGGACCAACCCTCATACTCCTTTAAGGCCCAAACGTTTCCCTTCCCAACAAGCCCGGGGACACATTCCCTCTGCTGACTGGCAGGTAGACTTCACCAACATGCCCACAGTATGGCACACTAAATACCTCCTTGTCTTTGTGGACACTTTCTCTGGTTTGGTTGAGGCATTTCCCACTTCCAATAAAAAGGCTTCCACTTTAGCTTCAATCTTACTGACAGACATCATCCCCAGGTTTGGTATGCCCACTTCCCTACAATATGACAATGGCCCTGAGTTTACTTCTAGGATCACACAAAAGGTCTCTCAAGCCCTCTCCTTCAAGTGGCATTTCAACTGTCCATATTTCCCCCAGGCTTCAGGGAATGTGGAAAGGGTAAATCGTACTCTAAAGGAAGTCCTTACCAAATTGACAATGGAATTAAACATAGACTGGGTCAAACTCCTTCCCTTGGCTTTGCTTCGAATCAGAGCTCTCCCTAAGAAACCATCTTTACTGTCTCCTTTTGAGATAATGTATGAAAGACATCTTATAACCCCTGCGTTGGTCATTTCACAAGGACCTCTCACCCGAGATTTGTCTTTGCCTCTCTTGCTCCATCTCCGCTCGGAACTCTGGAAATATCAGGACTGGCCTCTTCCGGACCCAGTCTCCTCTCCAAAAACTCCTCCCTTAACACCTGTTAGTCTAGTCAATTATAATACCCCAGAGGAGAAAGGGACTCTTGCCCCAAAATGGGAAGGCCCCATCCTGTCATTCTCTGTACCCCCACCGCCGCCAAACTCTCCTTACCAGACAACCGTCTCACTCCCTGGAATCACATGTCTAGGTTGAAGCCACATCACCAGGAGGCCCCACATGCTGACGACAGGGCCACCCCAGAGGAACTCCAAGAATCACCTCCTGAACCTCCCCTTTACTCCTGCTCTGCACACCCATCTCACCCATTTAAGTTGCGGCTCACACGGTTTTCCTTGCAGCCCAATTCCTCTTAAAGAAGGCACAATGAGCTCTCCCAACACCCTAGTCTTCTCTAACTGCTTGTTTTTTGTGCTCTGCTTATTTTCTGTGCTCTGTCAGGACTGGTCTTTACCCTCCTCACCTACCATGCATTTATTCACTCTTCGGGAACGATACTCAGAACATGGCATGCAGACGGTCCGCGGAGTGGATGCAACTACTTGCTTCATCCACAACTGCACCTCTATTTCCCTAAAATTGTCACCTTCAAGGACCTTCGTCCCTGGTAGCTGGAACTGGCCTTTCTTTTGCTTCCTTTTTGATCAAACAAAAGATTATTGTCATTGGTGGCCTGAGATATATAATGGGTGCCCCTATTGGTCATGCAGGTTCCATGATGAACGTGGTAGCTATTCTTACCACTCACTCGGTTACCCTGAAGGGTGGACTTCTAGTTACATAAAGTGGCATAAAGGCTCTTCATCCAATAACAATGGATGGTATACTTTAGATAAACCTGACCCCAAGGCCAAACGTTGGGGCTATGTTGAGTTTGCTGTCTATGCTCAGACAACCTCAGTCAGACCCACAGGGTGGATGACTATTGGCCGCACCCTGATTACGCCACCTAAGGCAACCATCCAGGTAGTCGAACACATTAAGGACTCAGAATCAAAACTTCGAGATCGTATCCATAGCTCATCCAAAGAGGATTCAGAGCCTTCAACCCCCTCAGGTCCCTCTCCCACATGGCTCAATTTGCTACACCAAACGTTTTGATTATTAAACTCCACCCGTCTTTCTTTGCCTACTTCTCAGTGCTTTCTCTGTGCTTCACTTAGTCGTCCACTTCTAGCAGCAGTCCCATTAGCGGCAGAAAATATTCCAGCAAAACCCTACAATTTCTCTAAAAAGGACAAACCCTACATGTGACACGTAACCCACTGTGGGAAAGTTATTCCACCAATACTTTATTTCCTTTCATCAGTTTCCACCTGCCAATAATGAATCCTTTACCCGTTTGTTCCTTGAGCTACAACACCCCATAGAGCCCTGTGTTTAGGCAACCTGAACATTTCCTCTGGTGTAATGGGTCTTTAAGTACCTCAACGATCAATGACTCTGGCACCTGTTTCTTGGTTACTGTAGTTCCTCAGCTATCTTTGTATACTCCCACCGAATTCCGACAGTTGGCCCTACCTTCCTGCACCCATAAGGTAGTCTTTCTGCCGGTTCTGGTAGGCCTCATTTTAACAACCTCAGTGACGAGTCTCAGACTCTCTGGTGGAGCTATAGGTCATGCTCTATGGGCATCCAATGACCTTCAACAAAAACTGCAGGAAACACTCAATACCATGGCTGAGTCTCTGGGTTCCTTGCAGCGGCAGGTTACATCATTGGCACAAGTGGCTTTACAGAACCAAAGGGCAATTGATCTTCTCACTGCAGAAAAAGGGGTTACATGCCTATTCCTCAGAGAGGAATTTTGCTATTATGTTAATGAATCTGGGCTAATAAAAAAAAATGTTGTTAAATTGCAGGAATTATCGACCGAATTTCTCAAACATACCTCCTCCAATCCCATCATAGGGTTCTTCCAATCCTATCTTGCCATGTACTTACTACATATCTTGGGGCCCCTTATTGGGATGCTCCTTTTTGTGCTCTCTTGCCCTGCAAAATGAAGTGCCTTCAAACCCAACTGCAAAAAATTCCTAATCAAACTTTCAACCAGCTTTTGCTTAGGCACTACCAGCCTCTGATGACCGATGAACCCCCAACATCTCCAAGAGAACAGTAACTCAGTGATGAAGCTCACTACCAGGCATGATGGAATGCAATGGGTATCAGACAGCGGGAGACAACGAGCTCTGAGAACCTCTTAATCTGCCATCCTGGATTCATGAGTCTTTACCACCTTCTAAGATTTCTCATGGCCCTTGGCCTCTTCTATGTCAGTCCCCCAACATGGAACTTCTGCCAAAAAATGACATTTCCTTTAATTTTTATCTTCATTCTGTTTTTATTTGCTCTGATCTTCTTCAGGTGCTGGTGACGCCATGTCCAGGCAACGCTTCCAGTATTTCCTAGAGTCTCTGTTACAGGACCAGTGGCTGATACCAACAATCTCTTCCATCCAGGACTAGTTCCATGCCATCGACAACTTTGGCTTCAGGGAACATTCATTGACTTCACCCCTACGAAAGTAGCTGTCTATAGCCACTGGGTTTTATTTCTGGCTGCCATGATAATCCCAAACCTGCTCCATGAGCATTCCTCCACTTCTCTTTCTAGGCCCCACACCACCCCCACACAGCAGGAAGCAGCCGGATCTGACAAATGACGCCCCACTTCCTAAGAAAACAAAAAGGGTGGAATGTTGGGAAAAGAATAAATGGCAGCCATACCCCAGAGAAAAACCTCAACATGGCGCCTAAGGACTTCTTCTTCCTACCTTCTTCATTTCTTCAGTGGCGCAAAAAGTTCCCACCCTTGTGAACTCTCACGTCAGCGCCAATTTCAAATCTCACGTGTGGGGAACCTTAGCCCCAATGAGAACTAATTCCTGGGCTCTGGAGCTGATATCTGAAAGAACTTGCCAATAAACGGGTTGCTGCCATTTATCTAAGCCCTACCATCTCCCCCTTAGTTCTATATAAGCACACAGCTTTGAGCAATAAAATTGGAATTCTCCCAGTGAAGTGTCATTGCGTGGGGAATTATTTCACTCATGATCAGCAACAGGATATCCAAAGGTTCTCCAGTGCCACCTGGTCATGGGAATTTCAGAAATTTGATGGTATTTATTTAGCCATTTTTGAAGGATGAAGTTGGAGTCACTGTACGTTTCAATTAATGCAGGAACCATTATGTGGTGAGGAAGCTCATTTAAATTAAAACTCTGGAGAAATCTCACAGGCAAGGCTTCCCAAAGAGTGGCCAAAAGGTCACATGAAGCCAGGATCATTGAGGTCTACAATATGAGTTCCATATGTGTTTAGATTCTCAACTATGGCTGCCAAGTCTTTCAGAATAAAATCATGTGATATCCTGGCTGAGATTCTCACTGCACTGTGGAAAGACACCCTGGCACTCGATCTCAGTTTTCAAGGGAGGCTTCTCATGCGTGGCCTCCTAAAATCCCAACACATTTCATGGCAATACTTCTTTGAGGTAAATTCCAGAACTCAGTCTCTAAGAGGAATCATGCCAGAGTTCAAGCCCAGGTGGATCCAGTTATCTCTTCCAACCGCCAAACAAATGACCACAATTAAAACCAAACACTCCCACATGGCCCTCATCTTCTTCCATATAGACACTTATCATAACCTCTGGCTGGAGTTTTTCATGAGGGGTGCAGCCCAAGACAGTGTCAAAAATAAGCTCCCTTGCCCCTGATTTGCCTAAAGTCAAGGTGGCCTGGACACCCATCCGGTGAACCAGGAGTGATCAGATAGGCTAGCTGTTAATACTGCTCTGCATCTCCAATTTGAGGCCTACTGACTGTCAGGTATAGATTCTTTATATGATTTGGAGCCATGAGAAAACCCAAAAACCTATGGGCTAGCCTCTGCAGGGCTGTGCATAACTCATTTGACCCAAAGGATCCGTATTCTCACTTGATGGTGGTCAGGAACCTTACAAATGAATGCGAGAGACTTCATTCACAATAATTGCTCTTTTGGCCATTTTGGTTTTGGATGCACACATGGGATCTCTCTTTATATCCATCAGGTGCTGAGAATCTAAGCCACAACCTCACACAGGGCCAAGAGGCTGATTTAGACACATCCCTTTCCAAAGCAATTAAGCAAAGAGCCACAGGTGGTGCCCATTCATTTTCATTTGAAAACTGTTTTCTTCAGGCTTCACAAAGGGGTGGCCTGAGGCAAAGACCTTCCTGACATTCAGGGAAACAGAACAATTGATAAGCAAAAGGCCGAAAGCATGGTTTCTCAACTGAGACTTTCTTGGTCACACTGATATCTGTGTTTTCTGAGATGTTCGCCATTCCCTTCAGCTATCCAGGACATGGCAATGTCACAGAGCTTGGAGGTGGTACATATTTTGGACACAAAACCATGAGAATATTCTGGAGAGTGGTGAGAATTCTGGAAGAAACAGGAACTTAGGAAGGTAGCAGGTGTTGCCCATGGATAAGGCAAGCTGCAGTCCATTCATAAATTGGGCAGGATGAATGCCGGGAATCTTTCTACTATACAGGACATATCAATTGTTGCATTCTATTTTCTAATGTCTACAACCACGGACACAGTGGGATACACAGACATAGAAACACTTGCCTTGTCCAACGACTTACTAGAAGAAGACCACTCCAAATCAAACAAACCGTCTTTCCTACCTATTCTCAGATCATGAGACAAAACCACAAAATCACACCCACACCCACAAAGACACCTCCTTCCCCCATGTAACTCTGTGACTATCCGGAGTTTTCTCTGAGTGGTGGGCCATACTATGTTCCCCCAAAATGGCCTGTCCTATCTCAGATCTGGTCTCCTTGGCCAACTCTGTGAAGTTGTCAGGAGCCTGCGGTGAACCACTACCTACTTTCTCAGGAAAGGCCCCTATGCAGAGCTCTCCTGGTATTTGGCCATCCTCACATCTGTAGGTACCAAGAAAGACTGACACTCTCCTTGGTAAATTCAAACAAGGGAGCCTACTGGGTCTGGGACTGGACTGCTCCGGGTGCCTGGCTTCCTGGATCCCAAGTTAAGAGAGTTCCATCACCAAGGAAGTGAGGTAGATCACTTCTTCAGGAACTGAATGAGGTCATTGCCTTGACAACCACTTTGTCCTAACAGTTGCTTTCAAGAGTCCCATGAGATGGAGGCTGCCCCTACTTCCTGTGACACTTTCACAAGTTAGAATGGTATATAAACCATGGGCACCCGGGAACAGCTCTCCACCTAGCACTGTTTTGGTCCATCTTCTCTACATTAAGAAGAGAGAGGCTGATTCATACACATCCCTTCATGCTGACAAGGTTGTTTGCCATAGAAGATGACTTTTCTCTCTCAGGTCTTTTGTAGCTGCCTACATCTTCTCAAGGGATCATTTCTGCATGGACCTTTGGTGTTCTCAACAGCTGGAACATGCCCTACATTCCTGTATTTTAAGAGCAACCCTGTCCCTGCTGTTCTGTAAAGTTCGATTGAGAGAACAATGTATGGTTTTGGGTTAGTAACATGTTCAATTTGGGGTTAGGAATCCTTCTGCATGACGAATAATGGTATTGGGAAACTATGATACTTACAAGAATATATAGGTGAAATATAAGTATAAAAACAGAAATCTATGGAAGATATGAAGTCCAGAAGGGCATTGGGCCCTTAATTGGTACACTTAGCTTTGAATTATTTAAGGGAAATTGCTTGGAAATGAAAGGAGACCCTCAGATAAATCTATATACAATGGCATAGGAGCTTGTACCTTGGATGATTGAATGTCGAAGAGAACATCCACTCAAAAAGGGATAGTCGGTAGGATTAGGAAGATAGTCAGTAGGTTTACAAAGAACAGTGAGAATAGGATTTAGACCAAAAGTTCTTAAGCAATAGGGTTTCAGGTAGACAGTGAATGTAAATGTCAGCACAAGTGAAGAGTCAGTCACAATGATGAACAGGGGAAAATATGTAGGAAAATAGATATAAATAGAGACATTACTAAATCAGGCAAAGTATAAAGTGAGTGATAGGATTAGACATTTTCAACAGGCTTGAGGTTGAATATATAATCTTAGGAAGAAACAAAAATGTAGTCACCAATAAGATTGACATTTGAGAGCATTAGGCCACCTGGACATGGAAGGTTTTAGTAATCCATGCTCACTTTCCATTTAGGCTTTGGTACAAACTTAAGGGTGACCTTTGATTTTTTTTTACAGAATATTACTGTGATAAAATGTATATATAGATCAGGTGACATGAGTATTTCTTCCACCATTTTTTGAGGAATATTTTGAAAACGTATAAATTAGTATTGAGGGTAAAAATAGGTGTACCCTGTGTCTATGAATATAGAGATAATGCATGAATAGATCATACAGTTAATAAATAATATAACTGGTTCCCCTTTAAATAATGTATTGAATTGATATCTGAAAATATATAAGAAATCATATATTTTTTTAATTAATTTTTATTGTAGGTTGTTCAAAACATTACATAGTTCTTGATATATCATATTTCACACTTTGATTCAAGTGGGATATGAGCTCCCATTTTTACCCCATATACAGATTGCAGAATCACATCAGTTGCAGAACCATTGATTTACATATTGCCATTCTGGTGTCTGTTGTATTCTGCTGCCTTTTCTATCCTCTACTATCCCCCCTCCCCCCTCCCCTCCCCTCTTCTCTCTCTACCCCCTCTACTGTAGTTCATTTCTCCCCCTTATATTTTCCTCCTTTCCCCTCACATCCTCTTGTATGTAATTTTGTATACCCCTAAGGGTCTCCTTCCATTTACATGAAATTTCCCTTCTCTCTCCCTTTCCCTCCCACCTCTCATCCCTCTTTAATGTTAATCTTCTTCTCATGCTCTTCGTCCCTACTCTGTTCTTAGTTACTCTCCTTATATCAAAGAAGACATTTGGCATTTGTTTTTAAGGGATTGGCTAGCTTCACTTAGCATAATCTGCTCTAATGCCATCCATTTCCCTCCAAATTCTATGATTTTGTCATTTCTTAATGCAGAGTAATACTCCATTGTGTATAAATGCCACATTTTTTTTATCCATTCGTCTATTGAAGCGCATCTAGGTTGGTTCCACAGTCTTGCTATTGTGAATTGTGCTGCTATGAACATGGATGTAGCAGTGTCCCTATAGTGTGCTCTTTTTAGGTCTTTAGGGAATAGACCGAGTAGGGGAATAGCTGGATCAAATGGTGGTTCCATTCCGAGCTTTCCAAGAAATCTCCATACTGCTTTCCAAATTGGCCGCACCAATTTGCAGTCCCACCAGCAATGTACAAGAGTACCCTTTTCCCCACATCCTCGCCAGCACTTGATGCTGTTTGACTTCCTAATGGCTGCCAATCTTACTGGAGTGAGATGGTATCTTAGGGTGGTTTTGATTTGCATTTCTCTGACTGCTAGAGATGGTGAGCATTTTTTCATATACTTGTTGATTGATTGTATGTCCTCCTCTGAGAAATTTCTGTTCAGGTCCTAGGCCCATTTGTTGATTGGGTTATTCGTTATCTCATTGTCTATTTTTTTTAGTTCTTTGTATATTCTGGATATCATGGCTCTTTCTGAAGTGTGAGGAGTAAAGATTTGTTCCCAGGACGTAGGCTCCCTATTTACCTCTCTTATTGTTTCTTTTGCTGAGAAAAAACTTTTTAGTTTGAGTAAGTCCCATTTGTTGATTCTAGTTATTAACTGTTGTGCTATGGGTGTCCTATTGAGGAATTTGGAGCCCGACCCCACAGTATGTAGATCATAGCCAACTTTTTCTTCTATCAAATGCCATGTCTCTGATTTGATATCAAGTTCCTTGATCCACTTTGAGTTAATTTTGTGCATGGCGAGAGAAAGGGATTCAGTTTCATTTTGTTGCAAATGGATTTCCAGTTTTCCCAACACCATTTGTTGAAGATGCTATCCTTCTTCCATTGCATGCTTTTAGCCCCTTTATTGAATATAAGATAGTTGTAGTTTTGTGGATTGGCTTCTGTGTCCTCTATTCTGTACCATTGGTCCACCCGCCGGTTTTGTTACCAGTACCATGGTGTTTTTGTTACTATTGCTCTGTAGTATAGTTTGAAGTCTGGTATAGCTATCCCGCCTGATTCACACTTCCTGCTTAGCATTGTTTTTGCTATTCTGGGTCTTTTATTTTTCCATATGAATTTCATGATTGCTTTCTCTATTTCTACAAGAAATGCCGTTGGGATTTTGATTGGCATTGGATTAAACCTATAGAGAACTTTTGGTATTATCGCCATTTTGATGTTGTTACTTCTACCTATCCATGAACAGGGTATATTTTTCCATCTTCTAAGATCTTCTTCTATTTCTTTCTTTAGGGTTCTGGAGTTTTCATTGTATAAGTCTTTCACCTCTTTTGTTAGGTTGATTCCCAAGTATTTTACTTTTATTGAGGATATTGTGAATGGGGTGGTTGTCCTCATTTCCATTTCAGAGGATTTGTCGCTGATATACAGGAATGCCTTTGATTTATGCGTGTTGATTTTATAGCCTGCCACTTTGCTGAATTCATTTATTAGCTCTAATAGTTTCTTTGTAGACCCTTTTGGGTCTGCTAGGTATCGAATCATGTCATCTGCAAATAGTGATAATTTGAGTTCTTCTTTTCTATTTTTATGCCTTTATTTTTTTTCGTCTGTCTAATTGCTCTGGCCAGTGATTCGAGAACTATGTTGAACAGAAGTGGTGAGAGAGGGCATCCCTGTCTTGTTCCAGATTTTAGAGGGAATGCCTTCAGTTTTTCTCCATTCAGAATGATGCTAGCCTGAGGCTTAGCATAGATTGCTTTTACAATATTGAGGTATGTTCCTGTTATCCCTAGTTTTTCTAGAGTTTTGAATATAAAGGGATGCTCTACTTTGTCGAATGCTTTTTCCACATCTATCGAGATGATCATATGGTTCTTATTTTTAAGCCTATTGATGTGGTGAATAACATTTATTGATTTCCGTATATTGAACCAACCTTGCATCCCAGGGATAAATCCTACCAGATCATGTTGCACAATTTTTTTGATATGTTTTTGTATCCGGTTCGCCAGAAGTTTATTGAGGATTTTTGCATCTAGGTTCATTAGAGATATTGGTCTGTAGTTTTCTTTCTTTGAAGTGTCTTTGTCTGATTTAGGAATCAGGGTGATGTTGGCCTCATAGAATGAATTTGGAAGTTCTCCCTCTTTTTCTATTTTCTGAAATAGCTTGAAAAGTATTGGTGTTAGTTCCTCTTTAAAGGTTTTGTAAAACTCTGCTGTATACCCATCCGGTCCTGGGCTTTTCTTAGTTGGTAGTCTTTTGATGGTATCTTCTATTTCCTCAATTGATATTGGTCTGTTAAGGTTGTCAATATCCTCCTGACTCAATCTGGGCAAATCATATAACTTAAGAAATTTATCGATGCCTTCACTATCTTCTATTTTGTTGGAGTATAAGGATTCAAAATAATTTCTGATAATCTTCTGTATTTCTGAAGTGTCTGTTGTGATATTGCCTTTTTCATCCCGTATGCTGGTAATATGAGTTCTCTATCTTCTTCTCTTCGTTAGCGTGGCTAAGGGTCTGTCGATTTTTTTTATTTTTTCAAAGAACCAACTTTTAGTTTTGTCAATTTTTTCTATTGTTTCTTTCGTTTCGATTTCATTAATTTCAGCTCTGATTTTAATTATTTCTTGTCTTCTACTTCTTTTGCTGTTGTTTTTCTCTTCTTTTTCTAGGATTTTGAGTTGAAGTATTAGATCATTTATTTGTTGGTTTTTTCTTTTTTTAAGGAATGAACTCCAAGCAATAAATTTTCCTCTTAGAACTGCTTTCAATGTGTCCCATAGATTCCAATATGTTGTGTCTGTGTTTTCATTTATCTTTAAGAATTTTTTAATTTCCTCCTTGATGTCTTCTATAACCCATTGATCATTCAATAACCTATTGTTCATTCTCCAAGTGATGCATGATTTTTCCTTATTTCTTTTATCGTTAATTTTCAATTTCATTCCATTATGATCAGTTAAGATGCATAGTATTATCTCTACTCCTTTATATTGTCTAAGAGTTGCCCTGTGACATAATATATGATCTATTTTTGAGAAGGATCCATGTGCTGCTGAGAAAAAAGTGTAACTGCTTGATGTTGGGTGGTATATTCTATATATGTCAATTAAGTCTAGGTTATTAATTGTGTTATTGAGCTCTATAGTTTCCTTATTCAACTTTTGTTTGGAAGATCTGTCCAGTGGTGAGAGAGGTGTGTTGAAGTCTCCCATGATTATTGTATGGTGGTCTATTAGACTCTTGAACTTGAGAAGTGTTTGTTTGATGAACATAGCTGCACCATTGTTTGGGGCATATATATTTATGATTGTTATGTCTTGTTGGTGTATGGTTCCCTTGAGAAGTATGTAGAGTCCATCTTCATCCCTTTTGATTAACTTTGGCTTGAAATCTATTTTATTTGATATGAATATGGACACTCCTGCTTGTTTCCGAAGTCCATATGAGTGATATGATTTTTCCCAACCTTTCACCTTCAGTCTAAGTATGTCTTTTCCTATCAAATGCGTCTCCTGAAGGCAGCATATTGTTGGGTCTTGTTTTGTGATCCATTCTACTAGCCTGTGTCTCTTAATTGGTGAGTTTAAGCCATTAACATTTAGGGTTATTATTGAGATATGGGTGTTCTTCCAGCCATATTGGTTTATTTATGTTACTAAACATGGTTTGTTTTCCTCTTTGATTATTCCCCCCCTTCACTGTACTACCTCCCGCTGTTGGTTTTCATTGACATTTTCCATTTCCTCTTCCTGTAATATTTTGCCGAGGATGTTTTGAAGAGATGGTTTTCTAGCTGCAAATTCTTTTAACTTTTGTTTATCATGAAAGGTTTTAATTTCATCTTCCATCCTGAAGCTTAATTTCACGGGATACACAATTCTTGGTTGTAACCCATTTTCTTTTAGTGTATGAAATATGTTATTCCAGGATCTTCTAGCTTTCAGAGTCTGTGTTAAAAGATCAGCTGTTATCCTGATTGGTTTACCCCTAAATGTAATCTGCTTCCTTTCTCTTGTAGCTTTTAAAATTCTCTCCTTATTCTGTATGTTGGGCATCTTCATTATAATGTGTCTAGGTGTGGATCTCTTATGATTTTGCACATTTGGCGTCCTGTAGGCTTCTAGGATTTGGGATTCTGTCTCATTCTTCAAGTGTGGGAAGTTTTCTCGTATTATTTCGTTGAATAGATTGCTCATTCCTTTGGTTTTGACCTCAATACCTTCCTGTATCCCAATGACTCTTAAGTTTGGTCTCTTTATGTTATCCCATATTTCTTGAATGTTCTGCTCATGGTTTCTTAACAGCTTTGCTGAGCTGTCTATGTTCTTCTCCAGTTGAAATACTTTGTCTTCATTGTCTGATGTTCTATCTTCTAAGTGTTCTACTCTGCTGGTAGTATTCTCAATTGAGTTTTTATGTTGGTTTATTGTTTCCTGAATTTCCAGGATTTCTGTTTGTTTGTTTTTTATAACCTCTATCTCCCTGAATAATTGATCTTTTGCTTCTTGGATTTGTTTATGTAATTCATTGTCGAAGTGGTCGAAGTGGTCTTTCATTGTCTGATTTTGCTGTCTAATGTCTTCCTTGAGACTCCAGATCATCTGAAGCATGTATATCCTGAATTCTTTATCTGACATTCCATCTGCTGCAGATATTACCTCTTCTAAAGTTGAATTGACCTGCATTGCTTGTGGTCCTTTTTTTCCTTGTCTTTTCATTCTGATCGCGTTTCTTTCTGCTTGGTGAAACTGTTGTGTTATTGATTTTTCCCCCTATATATTTATATTGCTTTTGTATAGCTGCATCGTCTCCCTTGCAGGCTTTGGCGGTGGTTCTGCCCCTCCTTCAATTGAGGCAATGTGCCTACCACGCCGGGAGGCCGCTGTGCCTCTACTTTCGATGGGCCTGTTCTTTCGGTGGTCACAGGTCCGCCTACCTTGCAGGAGTGAGCAGCGGTTTTGCCCCTCCGCTGGCCACTAGGCCTGTTCTGTCTGTCGGTTGCAGGTATGTCTACCTAAAAGGCGCTGGTGGCGGCTCTGCCCCTCCCCCAACCGGGGTGATGTATCTGGCGGGCCACTGGGCCTGTTTTGTCGGTGGTCACGGTTCCGCCTACATTGCACGTGCGTGGAGCAGCTGTGTCCCTCTGAGAGTTGCTGAGCCTGACCTGCCGGTGGATGGCAAGTCTGCCTACCTTGCAGGCGCAGGGGTGGCTCTGCCGCTCCGCGGGTCACTGGGCCTGATCTGCTGGTGAGTTGCAGGTCTGCCTAACTTGCAGGCGCCCGGCGGCTCTGCCCCTCCCCCAACCGGGGCGGGGCGATGTGTCTGGCCGGCCGCTGGGCCTGTTCCGTTGGTGGTCATGGTTCAGCCTACCTAGCAGGCACGTGGGGCAGCTGTGTCCCTCTGCAGTTTTTTGGGCCTGACCTGTCGGTGGGTCGCAGGTCTGCCTACCTTGTAGGCTCGGGGGGTGGCTCTGCCGCTCTGTGGATTGCTGTGCCTGTTCTGCTGGTGGGTCGCGGGTCCGCCTACCTTGCAGGCACCCGGCGCCTCTGCCGCTCCCCCAACCGGAGCTATGTGTCTGGCGGTCCACTGGGCCTCTTTTGTCGGTGGTCACGGTTCCGCCTACCCTGCACGCGCATGGAGCAGCTGGGTCTTTCTGAGAGTTGCTGGGCCTGACCTGTCGGTGGGTGGCAAGTGCGCCTACCTTGCAGGCCTGGGGGTGTCTCTGCCGCTCCGCGGGTTGCTGGGCCTGATATGCTGGTGAGATGCAGGTCTGCCTAACTTGCAGGCGCCCGGCGGCTCTGCCCCTCCCGCAACCGGGGTGGGGCAATGTGTCTGGCCGGCCTCTGAGCCTGTTCTGTTGGTGGTCAGCGTTCTGCCTACCTAGCAGGCTCGTGGGGCAGCTGTGCCCCCCCGCAGTTTCTTGGGCCTGACCTGCCGGTGGGTGGCAAGTGCGCCTATCTTGCAGGCCCGGGGGTGGCTCTGCCGCTCCACAGTTTCTGGGCCTGATCTGCTGGTGATTCGCAGGTCTGCCTACCTTGCAGGCGCCCGGCTGCTCTGCCCCTCCCCCAACTGGGGCGGGGCGATGTATCTGGCCGGCCTCTGGGCCTGTTCTGTCAGTGGTCAGGGTTCTGCCTACCTAGCAGGCTCGTGGGGCAGCTGTGCCCCTCCGCAGTTTGTTGGGCCTGACCTGCCGGTGGGTGGCAAGTGTGCCTACCTTGCAGGCCCGGGGGTGGCTCTGCCGCTCCGCGGTTGCTGGGCCTGATCTGCTGGTGATTCGCAGGTATGCCTAACTTGCAGGCGCCTGGCGGCTCTGCCCCTCCCCCAACCTGGGCGGGGCGATGTGTCTGGCCGGCCGCTGGGCCTGTTCTGTTGGTGGTCACGGTTCAGCCTACCTAGCAGGCACGTGGGGCAGCTGTGCCCCTCCGCAGGTTTTTGGGCATGACCTGCCGGTAGGTCACAGGTCTGCCTACCTTGTAGGCTCGGGGGGTGGCTATGCCGCTTTGTGGATTGCTGTGCATTTTCTGCTGGTGGGTCGCGGGTCCGCCTACCTTGCAGGCGCCCGGTGGCTCTGCCCCTCCCCCAACCGGAGGGATGTGTCTGGCGGTTCACTGGGCCTGTTTTGTCGGTGTTCACAGTTCCGCCTACCTTGCACACGCGTGGAGCAGCTGTTTCATTAGTGCCTGGGCACACTCTTCTTGTTGGCCTCCCTCAGGCCCTAAGTTTGTAGAGCTTGGGGCTGAGAAACCCCAGCCAATTTGCTTACCTTCTGGTAGCCACGCCCCCGTATCTGGTGCAAGAGACCTCAGTTGTCAGCACTGGTGGGAGCGGTAGCCGTGAGTCCCACGCCGAGGCGAGTCGGTGCAAGAGACCTCAGTTGTCAGCACTGGTGGGAGCGGTAGCTGGGAGACCCGCGCCGCGCAGCTACCGCCGGCTCCTGTGCCAGTGCTGCCTCCGGGTTTTCTTGACTACCACGCCGGCAGGTCGCTGGACCTGTTACGGGCCCGGGCGGCGGCTCTGTTCGGCCCCTCTGGCCTCCACAGTATTCAGCAGGACCCGGACCGAGAAACAGTTTCCGCAGGTTCTTTATCACCGGGCCAAAACAGTTCCGGGAGCCAGAATTCGGCCTCTCCGGACTTGGTGCATGCTCCGACAGGAGCAGGCTCCAAGAAGCAGTTTCAGCGGGTTCTATAGCCCTGGGCCAGAGCAGCTCCGGGAGCCGGAACTCCGACACTCCGGGCTCGGTGCGTGTTCTGATAGGAGCAGGCTCCAAGAAGCAGTTTCCGCGGGTTATTTAGCACTAAGTCTGAGCAATTTGTCTGCGAGATGCAGACAACTGTCAGCCTGAAATTACCTGTTCTATAGCTGAAAGAGCTGCAATCAGTCGAAAACAAGGATGGTGACGTCAGCTCTCCAAGATGGTGACCGCTGGCTTCCTCCGTGGTCTGACCGGTGTGGAGAACCAACCTGGACCGTTTCCTTTCCCTGTCTCCAACCCAGAATTCAGCTCCGAGCTCAGCAAATGCCTAGCTGGCAGGAGCCCACAGAATCAGCATTGCTGTATCTCTGCGCCACCAGCCTGTCATTTCCCAGCGCGCGCCGCAGACTCCAGCCATGGGGTGATCTGCCGAACAAGCAGCGCTCCATACAGACGGACAGATCGCTCGCATTTGAGCCCCTGAAGCTGATACTCGTGCGATGAAAATCCTTCCACTAGGTTTTGGAGCACCCCAATTTTGCTGGAAATTCCTAACAAGATAGCTTTTAGCCGTTCTAACTCGTCATTTTCCCTCACAGTGACGCAGTACACGGAGTTACTGCACTCCCTTTGCGGCCATCTTGCCTCTCAAGAAATCATATATTGATATAGAATCATTCATAACAACTAGTTATACATCTAATTGTAATCCTAGGCTTATGGTTTATCATGAAGAGTGTGTGAGTTTTGCTTCAAAAGTGATTATGGAAATCAAAAATAATGTGTTTTGAAAGAAGTCTCATGAAAAGACCAGTTTGAAACATGGCGGAACACGTGTTTTCTGAAGCAGAAAGTGATTGAAAGTGAAATATATGCCTATAAATTTGTGAACTTGTGGATGAAATATATATCCTATAATGTGCATAAACTGAAGAAATAGTAATGTACCAGTGTTGAAATAAAAATGACCTTCAAAATACTTATCATGTCCCATAGGAATCTACTTGCATTGATGTGAAACTGGATCAGTTACTGTAGAAATATTAGGATTCATATGCACCATTCACTGAAGTTAGTTTTCAATACTAGGAAAAAAATACGTATATCAGGTGAATGAATATTTCTGAGAATAATCTTGTGAAAAGTTTTTTATAAATCCACATACATATTCATGAATGAATTTAGGGAGTGTATAATAAGACACATATATTAAATATTTTGAAATATCTGGAGAGAATATATATATATATAAATATATATATATATATATATATATATATATATATATATATATATATAACCACACACAGATTTTAAAAATTAGCAATATATATGCCAATCAAATTACACCGTGAAATACATATCATCCACAGATCCAAAAATATTCATTTTACTGGATATGGATTTATGTATAACTTTTTTCAACTAGGAAGCTCACCCATAGTTTGAATTTTCAGTTCAAACAGCGTTTAGGAGGAGTGATCTCTTCTCACACTTTGTATCTGCCAAGTTATGTAACTCACAAGAATGTACGTGTGATACCAGGTAGGATTCTAAATGTGCATATAAAAATACATGTGCTGAATAGAATACAGAGAAAGGGAGACAGGAATTCACATATTTGTTAACTGTAAAAGCACATGGAAAACAATTTCAACAAAAAATTTACTAGATTTATAACTCCTACCCTATATAATGCAAAAGGCAAGTCCAAGTATACAACGTGCCTCCTCTGAACTGCTTGTATTTCTATTCTGTTTCGGTTATTTTTCTCCATCATATTAGGATTAGTATTCAGAATCTAGTAGGGTATGTGTTAGTGTCAGGGATTCAGTATATCAAATGTAAAATAGAAAAATGAAACCAATGTGTATGCAAATATGTGCTAAACAAAATCTTCCCACTCTCATCCAGAACAATTCCTTGACATTTCCTTCCCCCAAAGTAAGACACAATTAGAGGAGTAGAGTAATAAAATCTGTGAATAATATGCTCAGGAGTTTACAACCTTGGAAGTGGTAGAGGAGTTTTCCTAGTATGGGACAGGATAAAAACTCCATATATATGGAGCTCTGCTGGCCTAAATACTTCTTGAGAAACTGCCTCTGAGTTTGGGCACTTGAAATATATGTTTTTGTCAGGAGCTTTAGCTTCTTTCTAGTGAGACCATCAAAGCTGTGTCTGCATCTATGTGACCTGGAGGACATGATTTCTTATTTTCCAATGAACATGAGGCAGCAGTGCTGAATTCTCTCTTTGTAAGTAAACTGTGGCCACTGGGGGCTAAGGGTATTCCCATGTGGACTGGGAAGCCATTTGGTCATCCTCCACTTTTCGTGGTGTTTCTTGCTGCTGCACTGGGACTTTGGCATTTGCTTCATGAAATAAAAGAAGTTCAACTGGGACACAGTTCTGGAGGCAATTCTTTCATGTGTGGTTGGTCAGGGTCTGCAGGAGAATGCACCAACCAGGCTTCTATCCCACATAGCTTGGCCACATGTCTATAGCAACCTGATTCTGAACATTGCCCGGAAACATCTTCATATAACAAGAAGCCTTTACATGGAAGGGTCTGCTGGCTGCACCATGTCAGTCACAAGCCATTTGGAAGCCAATGGCAGATCCACATGGCCCCACCACAAATTTTTTATCACACATCTGCCTACCACTGCTCTAGGCCCACTACTCAGCAGGTTCCAACATACTGGCATCTCTGTTCTACACCATTTTCATGAAACCCACTCAATCAAGGCACTGTCTTGCATATTTACGATCAGCAACAGGACATCCAAAGTTTCTCCAGTGCCACCTGGTCATGGGAATTTCAAAAATTTCATGGTATTTATCTAGGCATTTTTCAAGGATGACGTTGCAGGCACTGTGGGTTTCAACTCATTCAGGAACCATTAAATGGTGAGGAAGCTCATTTCAATGAATGCTCTGTAGAACTCTCACAGGCAAGGCTTCCCAAACAGTGGCCAAAATGTCACATGAAGCCAGGCCCATTGAGGTCTACAATGTGACGTCCATGGGTGTTGTGACTCTCAACTATGGCTGCCAAGTCTTTCAGAATTAAATCATGTGATATCCTGGCTGAGATACCCAGGGCTCTGTGGAAAGCCCACCTGGGCCTAGATCTCAGTTTCCAAGGGTGATTCTCATGGGTGGACTCCTAAAATCCCAACAAAATTCATGGCAATACTTCTCTGAATTCAGTCTCTAAGGGGAATCACACCAGAGTTCAAGCCCAGGTGGTCCAGGTCATGTCTTCATACTGGACACAAATGACCAAATTTAAAACCAAAACCCTCCCATATGGCCCTCATCTTCTTCCATATAGACACTAATCACAACCTCTGGCGGAAGGTTTCCATGAGTGGCGGAGTCCAAGAGAGTGTCCAAAATAACTCCCTTGCCCCTCATTGGCGTAAATTCAGGGTGGTCTGGACACCCTTCATGTGAAACAGGAGTGATCAAATATGCTAGACGTTAATACTTCTATGCTTCTCCAATTTGTGGAAAACTGAGTGTCAGGTATATATTTTTATGTGATTTGCAGTCATGAGAAATCACAAGCACCTCTGCAGGTCTTTGAAGAACCCATTTGACCCAAAGGATCCCTATTCTCACTTGATGGAGTTCAAGAACTTTAAAGAGGAAGGCGACAGACTTCATCCACAAGGACTGCTTTTTGGCCGTATTGGTTTTGGATGCACACATGGGATCTCTCTTTACATCCACCAGGTGCTGAGAATCTAAGCCACAACCTCACACAGGGCCAAGAGGCTGATTCAGACACATCCCTTTCCAAAGCAATTAAGCAAAGAGCCACAGGTGATGCCCATTCATTTCCATTTGAAAACTGTTTTCTTTAGGCTTCACAAAGGGGTGGCCTGAGGCAAAGACCTTCCTGACATTCAGGGGAACAGAACAATAGGTTAGCAAATGGCCCAAAGCAGTGTTTCTCCACTGAGACTTTCCTGGTCACACTGATATCTGAATTTTCTGAGATGCTCACCATTCCCTTCAGCTATCCAGTACATGGCCATGTCACAGAGCTTAGAGGCGGTACTTATCTTGGTCACAAAATCATGAGCCTATTCTGGAGAGTGGCCAGAATTCAGGAAGAAAACAGGAACTTAGGAAGATAGCAGGTGTTACCCATCCATAAGGCAAGCCGCATTCCTTTCATACATTGGGCAGAAAGAATTCTGGTAAGCTTTCTACTAGCCTGGACACATCCTTTGATGCATTCTCTTTTCTAATGTCTACAACCATGGAAACAGTGGGATACACAGACTTAAAAACACTCGCCTTGTCAAATCACTTGTTAGAAATCGTCCACTCCAAACCAAACAAACTGCCTTTCCTACCTATTCTCAAAACATGAGACAAAATCACAAACACACACTCACACCCACAAAGTCACCTCCTTTCCCAAAGTAGGTCTCTGACTATCGGGTGTGACCTCTGACTGGTGGGCCGTACTATGTTCCCATCAAATGGCCTGTTCTGTCTCAGATCTGGTTTCCTTGGCCAACTCTGTGAAGTTGTCAGGAGACAGCGGTGAGCCACTTCCTGCTTACTCAGGAAAGGCCACTCTTCAGAGCTTTCCTGGCATTTGGCCATCCTCACATCAGTAGATACCAAGAAAGACTGACTCTGTCCTTGGTAAATCAAAAGAAGGGAGACCACTGGGACTGGGCCTGGGACTAGATTTGTGTGCCTGGATGCCTGGATCCCAAGTTCAGAGAGTTCCATCACCAAGAATGTGAGGTGAGGTCACTTCCTTCAGGAACTGAATGAGGTCAATGCCTTGGCAAGCACATTGTCCTAACATTTGCTTCCAAAGGTCCCATGAAATGGAGGCTGTCCCTAATTTTTTTGACACTTTCACAAGTTAGAATGGTATATCAAATATTGGTAACCAGGAACAGCTCTCCACAGAGGCCTCGTTTTGTCCTTCTTCTCTACATAAAGAAGAGAGAGGCTGATTCAGACACATCCCTTCATGCTGACCAGGTTGTTTGCAATGAAAGATGACTTTTGCTCTCTCAGTTCCTTCATAGGTGCCTACAACTTCTCTAGGGATCATTTGCGCATAGACCTTTGAGTTTCTCAGCAGTTGGAAGATCCCCTACATTCCTGTATTTTAAGACCAACTCTGTCCTTGCTCTTCTCTAAAGTTAGATTGAAGGAACAGTGTATGGTTAGGGTTAATAACAGGTTTGATTTGGAATAGAAATCATTCTGCTGGATGAATAATGGTATTGGGAATCTGCGATATTTTCAAGAATATATAGGTAAAATATAGGAATCTGAAAACAGAAATCTAGGTAAGATTTGAAGCCCAGAAGGGCATTGGGCCCTTGATTGCGGTATTAAGCATAGGACCTTGTAACTTGGATGATTGATTTTCAAAGAGAACTTCCAGTCAAAATGGATAGTCAGGAGTATTAGGAAGATAGTCGGTATGTTTATAAAGGAGAGTGAGTATAGGATTTGGACCAAAAGTTCTTTAGCTATAGGGTTTCGGGTATTGAGTGAATGTAAATGTCAGCACATGTGAAGAATTAATCACAATGATGAACTGGGGAAAATATGTAGGAATGCAGATATCAATAGAGACTTTAGGAAATCTGGCAAAGTATAGTCGGTAGTGAAATGTTAATAAAATAGATTCTTGTCACTTCCTGTTTTTCTGTATGCTTAATAAAACACTGTTGAAATCTTGAGAAGTGTTTTCTAAACTTTTTCCCAGAATGTGCTGTCCCCAACAGCCAAACTTCAGAATGTACTCCCTCACCCAGTTGCACGCAAACTGCTCACCCGCCCAGGCCCATCAATAAACTTTCCTCCCTGCCCTCTTCAAGGAAAGTATATAAGCTCTGCTTAAGCTGTTCTCAGGGTTCTCTGCTCTATTCAAATGAGCTCTGAGCCCCAGCATGCTGGACCCCCAATAAACCCTTTGTTTTTGCATGAGAGAGTCTCTTAGTGGTCTCTTCCCCCAATGCTCTTCCGATCTTTATATATGGAGGTTCCACCGAAATCCAGCAGCGGTGAACGAGAGACCCCAATGGGCTACTCTCAGGGTAAGTAAGGCGCCTCTTTCTGGTTTCAGGTTTCAGGTTAGGGCTTGGCAAAATGGCTGTCGATGAAGTGTGTGAGCTCTCTTTGATGGTGGCTGGCAGACGTGTCACAGAGCCACAAGCCAAGTCCCTGGGGGAGGCCACAGAGGAATCGGGAATCGAGGAATAATAGTCCCCTTGACTCAGTGATACTTTGTTTCAGATTCGGTATTGCCAGCCCATCGGGTTTTGCCGCCTGCTCAGTCTTGGTCTCAGTGTTGGACGTCCATTGCCTGTCTTTATTGTTTTCTCTTGTCTGTGTCCTGTGTCGTTGCTTTTACTGTTTGTGTATCTTTCATTATGGGACAGATCACTTCAATGCCTCTGTCCCTGACCCTTGATCTATGGACCAAAGTCCGCTTAAGGGCTCAGAATGTTTCTTTTTCAGTAAAACGCTGGACCTGGCAGACTCTGTGTGCCTCAGAATGGCCCACCTTTGGATTCGGATGGCCCCTAGAAGGATCTTTCTACTTAACACTAATTTAAAAAGACAGAGATATTGTCTTACAGCCAGGGCCACATAGCCATACTGATAAACAGGAATATACCTTAACTTGGCAGGACCTCTGCAAATCTCCTCTTCCGTGGGTGAATCCTTTCCTTGCTGTGTCCCCGTTCCTACTTCTTCCCCCACGATCTCTCAACCCCTCTGCTCCTCCTCCTCCTCCACCCTCTGTTCTCCCTGAGTCACAAGATTTGACTCTACTGGACTCTCCTCCCCTTCCTTATCTTCTACCCTTGTCCCACAACCCCCAACACCCTCTAAGTGATTCTCCAGCTGCTGACTCAGCCTCTCTGCAATTAGAGGACGCTAAGCCAGCCCAGGGCCCTCCAGATAACTCCCCTGCGTCACACACAGCCCCTCCTCCCCTGGAGGAAGCTGGACTTGCTAAAGGAACTCGCTGGTGGCAAATGATTGAAAACCCTGGAACTCCCGTGTTGCTTCCCTCCATCCCTAAGGGCCAATGATTGACGATGGCCATGGGGAAAAAAATGGAAGCCTACCAGTATTGGCCTTCTCCTCTTCAGACCTATATAAATGGAAAAATAACAATCCCCCTTTTACCGAGGACCCAACCTGGCTCTCAGGTCTGGTGAAGTCATTGATGTTTTCACACCAACCTACTTGGGATGACTGCCAACAACTCCTAGGCACTCTCTTCATGACAGAGGAACAAAAGAGAATCCTCCTGGAGGCTAGAAAAAAGTATCCTCGGACCAAATGCGTGACCGACACAACTTCCCAACATATTCAAAGCCGGCTTTCTCTTGAAACGACCCAACTGGGACCCCAACACCTTTGAAGGTAGGGAGCATCTGTCCACTTATCGCCGGGCTCTAATAGTGGGTATCTTAGTGGCCGCTAGGTGACCAACTAATTTGGCCAAGGTAAGAGAGATTATTTAAGGGCCTGATGAATCTCCCTGTATGTTCCTAGAGATAATTATGTAGGCATATAAGAGACATACTCCTTTCGATCCTCAGGCAGAGGATCAAAAGGCATCTGTCACAATGGCCTTTATTGGGAAAGCTGCCCTGGATATTAAAAGAAAGTTACAATGCTTAGATGGATTACAAGATAT
Source organism: Callospermophilus lateralis (assembly GCF_048772815.1). Classification (NCBI taxonomy): domain Eukaryota; kingdom Metazoa; phylum Chordata; class Mammalia; order Rodentia; family Sciuridae; genus Callospermophilus; species Callospermophilus lateralis. The sequence goes on from NW_027515678.1 coordinate 650,573, forward strand.
GACTTTGAGGGATTTAGTCAGAGAACCCGAGAAGGTATACTTTAAGAGAGAGACTGAGGAAGAGAAGGGAGCTGAGTGAGGATAAAAGAAACAAAAGACAGACTAAGGCATTGACTAAGGTCCTGGTCACAACAACAAATAGGCCAGAAACTAAGAAACAGAGAGACAGGAAGGGATACCTGGGCACACACTAGAGGCCACCCCTGGCCTCAGATCAATGCGCCTACTCTAAAGAAAAAGGACACTGGGCCAAAGAGTGCCCTAGAAAGAGACAGCCATGCCAGCCAGATATTCTGACTCTGGAGGAATACTAAGAATGTCCGGGCTCAGATCCTCTCCCTGACCTCAAGGTAACTTTTGAAATGGAGGGGAACACAATAAACTTTGAAGTAGATTCAGGGGCAATATACTCAGCCCATAAGGCCCATTGGGCCCTCTACCGAATAAAAGGTCTCTAATTCAAGAGTCTAACAGAAGCAAATATCGGGCTTTGACAACTAAGAGGACCATGGACCAGGGAAAAGGAAAAATCCATCACTCCTTCCTAGTAATCCCAGAATGCCTGGCCCCATTGATGGGCAGAGTTCTGCTCACCAAGCTCTGGGCCAAAATAACTTTTAACCCTGAAGGCCCCCAAGTGGAATTTTTTAATCCTTCAGTAACTACTCCTATAATCATGGCTCTAACTATGTCAGTAGCAAATGTTCATCAACTCACTCACCTTTGTTCAAAGAAACTGCATTCATTCGTGAAGGATCAAGAACACAGTTTTCCACTAACCTACACACAGCAAAAGGAAATAACTGAATGGGTAACAAAAGCCTGTCAGGTCCATTAATTGGTTAAAGCTTACACTTCCAAGCTTCCTGCAGGAAAGCACCTATGAGGAACCAGACGAGGACAATTCTGGGAAGTGGACTTTACTGAAATTAAGCCAGTAAGGTATGGACTTAAATAACTCCTAGTCTTTGAACATACATTTTCAGGATGTATTGAAGCCTTCCCCACACACACAAAAAAAAGAAATAAAAAAGAAGAAAAAAGAAACATCGCAAATGGTTGTAAAGAAGATCCTGGAAGATATTTATTCTCCCCTTGACGACCAGTAGTCTTAACCCTCATCAGCCCCTTAAGCTGCGATGGCTGATCACAAATCCTACTGGACACGAAGTATGGCCTATCTCGAATACAGCCCCCTTACGAACCTGGTGGCCATCTCTCCACCCAGTCATTTGTCAGCTGGCTATAGGTCTTTCCTATTGGGATATCCCTGATTAACAGGATCCCACTAAAATTCCATTAAATCCCTTCCGTACCATAGATAATGGAAACAAACATTATAGATGTAGGGACACGTGAGCCAGATGCAGGTTGGCTAGCCTAGATTACTATGTTTGCCCGGCAGACTATCAAAGCCACAAACAGTCACGGCTGTGGGGGGGGAGAGCAGACTTCTATTGTAAGTCATGGGGATGTGAGCATACAGGGACTGTCAGATGGAACCCAAACTCCTCATAAAATTCTGTACACAGCATTGGCCATATTACGAATTAGATAACCAAAACCGATGGCCCCCAGAGGGGTCTCTAGATCCTCAAATTCTGTGTGACCTTTTTAACTTATGCAAGTGCTCAAAAGGGTGAAAGGAGATTCCGCTATGTGGAGGCCTTCTCTCTCCTTTGCTCACATCCTGAACTATGCTTCTCCAATAGATGCTCACCCTCAGCCTTGTGCTCTAGACTCTCTGCTGTCACTCCCACCTCAGCAACTTGATTTCTCCCCTCCAATATCTAGATCAAAAACCCAAATCTCGACTGGTTCTCAGACCATTGCTCCCTTGCTGAGGTTGCAGGTACTGAGGTACCACTCCATTCACTCACTCCTCTCCTCTCCTGTCAGTGCCCGCACCGGGTCCCACCCAGTCCTCTTACCACCTAATGCAAAGCTCAAACCCGCTGAGAAGAATCCTCAGACCCTAATACAAGATGTAATGAAAATGGCCTTTAATGTTGCTTTGTCATCACTAAAAACAGGTTACTAAGAATTTAAAGTCCCTCACAGGCTTTTTGGAATCTCACTCCCGTCTCCCCCTCTGTTCTATCTGTTCTACTGCTCAAGTTTTTGTTGCTATTAAGATCCCAAAGCCCTCTCCCAATATTCTTTTACATCTCTCCTTCCTCATTCTCAGATCCACAGAGCTGCTCTTATTTCTGCCTTCCAAATTGTCCCCCTCTGTACCAGGCCCACAGAAAAGTCTTAACTGACCTTCTCCAGAAGTCTTCACCATGGCTGATTTAGGACTTTCAGCAAAAGAGTCCCTATAAAAGAGTTCACTGTAGATAAACTTCCTATTTTTGTGTTGCCCTGGTCTCCTTGGCAACTGGCTAAAAAATTAAGCACTCCTGATCTAGACACACCCTTACTAGTTTTTCACAAAATATTTGAAAAAAAGTCCTCTGGCCTTGAGCTGGGGCTTCACAGAGATGGCTACATTTCTAAGATAAAGAAGTTACAAACTGGGCTGTATGGAAACAGCTGGAAGGGGGAAAAAAAGAAAGGGAAGACACCCACACCCAGGTGTCCTTGAAAAGTTAACTTGCCCAAACTGAGGAAAAAAGAGAAACAAAAACTGCTTTTTGTGAACTTCTGCAGACTGTGAACTTCTGAGCCCCTTCCCTTACGTGTTGGGTACAAAATTCTGAAACTACGTAACTTGGGTTTCAGGGGATTAATTGATTACAACAGAAGCAATGCCCTCTGAATCTGGTTGAAACCAAAAAAGACTGTTTCCGTGTCTTTGGTGCTATCTTAGGTGCCTTGCCTTGTCCGTCCCTACAACAGTATAATTCTATATACTTAAACATTGTTTATGTTTTCATGAAATGGTCAACAGATGTGATTAATTGTGAAATGGTGCAGATGTTTCCCAGAGTGCTCTATCATGACGCAGGTTCATCTGAAGATCAAAGAGGGGGACATACAACCCGGTTCCGCTGGGAACATATGTCCCTCACCTTAGCCATTCTATTACGAATAGGAGTTGCTGCAGGGTTGGGCACAAGAACCACTGCTCTGGTCCATGGGACACAACAAGTGACCCAATTAGAAGAAGCAATAGATCAAAACTTAAAGATTTTAGAAACCTCCATCACAGCTTTGCAGGAATCTTTAACCTCTCTCTCTGAAGTTGTTTTACAGAAAAGGCGAGGGTTGGACCTCCTTTTCATGACAGAAGGGGGCCTTTGTGCTTCATTGAGGGAAGAATGTTGTTTTTATGTCGACAATACTGGAGTTGTAAAAAAATCTATGAGTAAATTAAAAAGATGCCTTGAAGAGCAACAACGAGAGAGAGAGGCACAAAAATGGTAGTTTGAGTCTTTTTTTACACAGTCCCCCTGGTTAATTACGTTTTTATCAACCCTGGCTGGTCCAATAATAATCCTCATAGTATTACTAACTATAAAACCCTGTTTCCGCAATCATGTAATTTCTTTTCTCCAAGCTCAAATTGGACAAATTAAAATTATGGTAATACCCCACTAGCAGACATAGAATGTGACACCCCACAATGATCACTTTTATGATTAAAAGTAGCCAGAAAAAGAAGTGGGGAATGAAAGGTTAATAAAATATGTACTTGTCACTTCCTGTTTTTCTGTACGCTTAACAAAACACTGTTGAAATCTTGAGAACTCTTTGCTAATCTTGTTGCCAGAATGTGCTGTCCCCAATTGCCAAACTGCAGAATCTACTCCCTCACCCGGTTGAATAGAAACCTGAACTGTACTTGGATCATTGAATGTAGAAGAGAACATCCATTCAAAAAGTTATAGTCAGTTGGATTAGAAAGATAGTGGGTAAGTTTAGGAAGAAAAGTGAGTATAGGATTTGGAACAAAAGTTCTTTAGCAATAGGGTTTTGGTTAGAGAGTCAATGTAAATGTCAACACAAGTGAAGAGTCAGTCACAATGATGCACAGGGCAAAATATGTAGGAAAGCAGATATCAATAGAGACATTAGGAAATCAGGAAAAGAATAAAGTGAGTGATGGGATTAGATATTTTCAACAGGGTTGAGGATGAATATGTGAGCTTAGGATAAAACAAATATGAAGTCAACAATAGGATTGACATTTGATAGCATTAGCGTAGCCCAAGACAGTGTCCAAAATAAGCTCTGTTGCCCCTCATTTGCATAAATTCCCAGTGGCCTGTATACCCTTCCTGTGTACCAGGAGTGATCAAATAGGCCTGCCCTTAATACTGCTCTGCTTCTCCAATTTGAGTCCTACTGAGTGTCGGGTACAGATTCTTTATGTGAATTGGAAAGATGAGAAAACACAAGCACCTATTGGATAGCCTCTGAATAGATTTGAAGAACTCATTTGACCCAAAAGATCCCTATTCTCACTTGATGGAATTCAGGAACCTTACAGAGGAAGGCAAAATACTTCATCAACAATGACTGCTCTTTTTGCCATTTTGGATTTTATGCACCCATGGGATCTTTCTTTAGATCCATCAGGTGCTGAGAATCTAAGTCAAAGAATCACACTGGGCCAAGAGGCTGATTCACACACATCTCTTTCCAAATCAATTAAGGAAAGAGCCAAAGGTAAAGCATATTCATTTCCATTTGAAAAATCTTTCCTTCAGGATTCACAAAGGGTTGGCCTGAGACAAAGACCTTCCTGACTCTCAGGGCAACAGAACAATAGGTAAGCAAATGGCCCAAAGCAGCTATTCTCCACTGAGACTTTACTGGTCACACTGATATCTGAGTTTTCTGAGATGCTCGACATTCCATTCATCTATCCAGTACATGGCCATGTCACAGAGCTTGGAGGTAGTACATATCTTGGACACAAAACCATGAGCCTATTCTGGAGATTGGCCATAATTCAGGAAGAAAACAGCAACTTAGGAAGGTAGCAGGTATCGCCCATCAATAAGGCAAGCCACAGTCAATTCATAAATTGTGCTGGATGAATGCTGGGAAGCTTTCTATGAGACAGGACACATCCATTGATGCATTCTCTTTTCTAATGTCTACAAGCACGGACACAGTGGGATACACAGACATAGAAACACTTGCATTGTCAAACGACTTACTAGAAACAGTTCACTCCAAACCAAACAAACTGCCTTTTCTACCTATTCTCAGAACATGAGACAAAACCACAAACCCACACCCGCAATGGCACCTCCTTCCCCCAAATAGGTCTGTGACTCTCCGGAGTGTGCTCTGACTGATGGGTCATACTATGATGCTCCGAAATGGCCTGACCTGTCTCAGATCTGATCTTCTTGGCCAACAATGTGAAGTTGTTAGAAGCCAGGAGTGAGCCACTATCTGCTTTCTCAGGAAGAGCCCCTCTTCCGAGCTTTCCTGGCATTTGGCCATCCTCACATCAGTAGGTATCAAGAAATACTGACTCTGTCCTTTGTAAATCCAAAAAAGTGAGACCACTGGGACTAGGACTGGGACTGGCTCTGGGTGCCTGGCTTTCTGTATACCAAGTTCAGAGAGTTCCATCACCAAGGAAGTGAGATGAGATCACTTCCTTCAGGAACTGAATGAGATCACTGCCTTGACAACCACTTTGTCATAACAATTGCTCCCAACGGTCCCATGAGATGAGGGCTGCCCCTACTTCCTGTGACACTTTCACAAGTTAAAATGGTATATCACCCGTAGGCAAAAGGGAACAGCTCTCCACACAGGCCGGGTTTGGTACATCTTCTCTACATTAAGAAGAGATAGGCTCATTCTGACGCAACCCTTAATCCTGACCAGGTTGTTTGCCATGGAAGATGATTTTTGCTCTCTCAGGTCTTACATAGCTGCCTACATCTTCTCCAGAGATCATTTCTGCATGGAGCTTTGAGGTTCTCAACAGATGGAAGATCCACTGCATTCCTGTATTGTAAGACCAACACTGTCCCTGCTCTTCAGTAAACATAGATGTGAATTGGAGTCATGAGAAAACCCACGAACCTATGGGATAGCCTCTGCAGGGCTTTAAAGAATTCACTTGACCCAAATGATCCCTATTCTCACTTAATGGAGGTCAGGAACCTTACAGACGAAGGCGAGATACTCTATCCACCATGACAGTTCTTTTGTCCATTTTGGTTTTGGATGCACACATGGGATTTTTCTTTAGACCCATCATGTGCTGTGAATCTAAGCCACAGCCTCACATAGGGCCAAGAGGCTGATTCAGACACATCCATTTCCAAAGCAATTAACCGAAGAGGCACAGGTAATGACCATTCAATTCCATTTGAAAACTATTTTCTTCAGGCTTCACAAAGTGTGGCCTAAGGCAAAGACCTTCCTGACATTCAGGGCAACAGAATAGGTAAGCAAAAGGCCCAAAGCAGGGTTTCTCCACTGAGACTTTCTTGGGCATACTGATATCTGAGTTTTCTGAGATACTCACCATTCCCATCAGCTATCCAGTACATGGCCATGTCACAGAGATGGAGGTGGTACATATCTTGGACACAAAATCATGAGCGTATTCTGGAGAGTGTCCAGAATTCAGTAAGAAAACAGGAATTTAGAAAGATGGCAGGAATTGCCCATCCATACGGCAAGCTGCAGTCCATTCATAAATTGCACAGGATGAATGCTTTGAAGCTTTCTCGTAGACAGGGCACATCCATTGATGCATTCTCTTTTCTACTGTCTACAATCACGGACACAGTATGATATATAGACACAAAAACACTCACGTTGTCAAAGGACTTACTAGAAACAGTTCACTCCAAAACAAACAAACCAGCTTTCCTAACTATTCTCAGAACATGAGACAAAACCACAAACTCACACTCACACCCAAAATGGTACCTCTTTCCCCAAAGTAGGTCTGTGTCTATCCGGAGTGTCCTCTGACTTGTGGGCCATACTATGTTCCCCAAAAATGGCGTGTCCTGTCTTCAATCTGGTCTCTTTAGCCAACTCTGTGAAGTTGTCAGGAGCCCGTGGTGAGAAACTACCTGCTTTCTCTGGAAAGGCTAGTCTTCATAGTTTCCAGGCATTTGACTGTCCTCACATCAGTAGGTACCAAGAAAGAGTGACTCTGTCTTGTTAAATCCAAACAAGTGAGCCCACTGGGACATGGAGTGGGTTTGACTCTGTGTGCCTGGTTTCCTGGATCCCAAGACCACAGACTTTCATCACCAATAATGTAAGGTGAGGTCACTTCCTTCAAGAACTGAATGAAGTCACTGCCTTGGAAACCACTTTGTTTTAACAGTTGCTTCCGAGGTTCTCAAAAGATGGAGTCTGCCTCTACTTGCTGTGACTCATTCATAAGTTAGAATGGTATATCAACCATAGGCACCGGGGAACAGCTCTCCACACAGCCATGGTTTGGTCCATCTTCTCTACATTAGGAAGAGAGAGGCTAATTCAGACACATCCCTTCAACCTGACCAGGTTGTTTGCCATGGAAGATGACTTTTGCTCTCTCAAATCCTTCATACCTGCCTACACCTTCTCCAGGGATTATTTCTGCAGGGACTTTTGAGGTTCTCAGCTGGGGAATGATACCCTACCTTCCTGGATTTTAAGACCAACTCTGTCCCTGCTCTTCTGTAAAGTGAGATTGAGGGAACAGTGTATGGTTAGTGTTAATAGCATGTTCGATTTGGGTTAGGAGTCATTCTGCTGGATGAATTATGGTATTGGGAACCTGTGATATTTATAACAATATAAATGTGAAATATATGTATGAGAACAGAGATCTAGGAAAGATTTGAAGCCCAGAAAGGCATTGGGCCCTTGATTGGTATACTTAGATTGAATCATGTTCTGCACCGAGGTCTCAGATAAATCGATATACAATGGCATAGGACCCTATACCTCGGATGATTGAAAGTAGAAGAGAACATCCAGTCAAAAGGGATAGTCTGTAGGATTAGGAAGATAGTAAGTAGGTTTAGGAAGAAGAGTGAGTCTCGGAGTTGGACCAAAAGTTCTTTAGCAATTGGTTTTCAGTTAGAGGGTGAATGTAAATGTCAGCACATGTGAAGAGACAGTCACAATGTTGAACTGGGAAAAATATGTAGGAAAGCAGATATCAATAGGGGCATTAGGAAATCAGGAAACATATAAAGTGAGTGATAGGATTAGATATTTTCAAAAGGCTTGAGGTTAAATATATAATCTTAGGAAGAAACAAATATGTAGTAACCAATAGGATTGACATTTGAGAGCAGTAGGCACCCTGGACATAGATGCTTTTAGTAATCCATGGTCACTTCCCATTTAGGCTTTGGTACAATCATATGTGTGACCTTTGCATTTTGTGTACAGAATACTACTGTGGTAAAATGTATATGTAGATCAGGTGACATGAGTATTTCTTGCACTATAAAGGGGAGTAATATTCTGGAAACTTATAAATTAGTACTGGGCATAAAAATAGGTGTACCTTGTGTTGATGATTATTGAGATGATGCATGAATAGACCATATTGTGAATAAAGTATGTAACTGGATCCAACATTAAATAATGGTTTGAGTTTGCATCTGAAAATATATTGGAAATCTTATATTGATATATATACCATCATTCCAACGAGTTATATATGCAATGGTATTATTAGGGTTATGGTTTATCGTGAAGAGTGAGTTTTGCTTCAAAAATGATTATGGAATCGAAAATAATGTGTTTAGAAAGAAGTCTAGTGAAAAGACCAGTAAAGAAACATGGAGGAATACATGTGTTCTGAAGTAGTAAGTAATTGAAAGTGAACCAAATGCCAAAAAAATTTGTGAAGTTGTGGATGAAAAAATACATCCTATGATGTCCATAAACTGAAGAAATAGTAATGTACCAGTGTTGAGTAAAAATGAACTTCAAATTACACATCATGTCCCATAGCAATCTACTTGCATTAATGTTAAACTGGGTCAGTTACTGTAGAAATATTAGGATTTTTAAGCACCATCCACTGAACTTAGTTTTCAGTAGTAGGAAACCAAAATATATTTCAGGTGTATGAATATTACTGAGAATAATCTTGTGAAAATTTGAATTTAAATGAACATAAATGAATATGAATGAATTTAGGGAGTGTATAATAAGACACATATTTTTCATATTTTTTTAAAATCTGGAGAATATACACACACACACACACACGCACACACACACACACACACGCACACACACACACATTAATATTTAGCAATATATATGCCAATCGATATTCATCATGAAATATAATTCATTCACAAATCCAAAAATATTCATTTTACTGAACATGGATTTATGTATAGTGTTTTTCACTAGGAAGCTCACCCATAGGTGGAATTTTCAGTTTAGGAAAATTCCTATTTAGGGAAAGTTATCTCTTCTCACAATTTTTATATTCCAAAGCCAGTGTTCTTTCAAGAATGTACGTGTGATACCAGGTAGGATATTGTATATGCATAAAAAAATTACATGTGCTGAATAGGATACAGAGAAAGGGAGACAGGAATTTACATATGTGATAACTTTAAAAAATCATGGAGAAATATTAAAATGAAAAGTTTACTAAATTTAAAACACATACTCTTGATAAAGAGGAAGACAAATACAAATATACACCATGCTTCCTATGAAAGGACTGTACTTCTATTCAGTTAGGTTTTTTTTTCTCCATGATATTAGGATTAGTAGTCAGAGTCTAGTAGGGTATGGGTTAGTGTCAGGGATTCAGTATTTCAAATGGAAAATAGGAAAATGAATCTAATGTGTATGCAAACATGTGATACACAAAAATCATCCCTCTCTTATCCAGAACAATGCCTTGACATAACCATCGCTAAAAGTAAGACACAATTAGAGGAGAGGAGTTAGAAATCCTGTGAATACATATGTGGAATAAAAAATGCTCAGGAGTTCACAACACTGGAGGTGGTAAAAGAATTTACAAAAGTATGGGAGAGGGTAAACACTCCAGAAACATGGAGCTGTGCTGACCTAAAGACTTATTGAGAAACTTCCTCTGAGGTTAGGCACAAGAAATATATGTATGGCAATATGTAAATCAAAGGTTCTGCAACTGATGTGATTCTGCAATCTGTATATGGAATAAAAATGGGAGCTCATATCCCACTTGAATCAAAGTGTGAAATATGATATATCAAGAAGTATGTAATGTTTTGAACTACCTACAATGAAAATTAATTAAAAAAAGAAAAAGAAATATATGTAATTGTCAGGAGATTTAGCTTCGTTTATAGTGACACCAAAAATCTGGGTCTGCATCTATGTAACCTGGAGGACATGGTTGTTTATTTTGTAATGAACATGAGGCAGCAGGTCTGAATTCTCCCTTTGTAGGTAAACTGTTGCCACTGGGAGCTAAGTGTCTTCCCGTGTGGTCTGTGAAGCCATTTGGTCATCCTCCACTTTTCAGGGTGTTTCTTACTGCTGCACTGGGAATTTGGTATTTGCTTCACGAAATACAATATGTTCAACTGGGACACAATGCTGGAGGGAGTTCTGTCATGTGTGGTTGGTCAGGGTCGGAAAGAGAATGTACGAACCAGGCTTCTATCCCACATAGCTTTCCCCTTGACTATAGCAACCTGATTCTGAACATTGCCCTGAAACCTCTACATATAACAAGATGCCTTTACATATAAAGGTCTGCTGCCTGCACCATGTCAGTCGCAAGTTTTGGAAGCCAATGGAAGATCCAGGTGGTCCTACCAAAAATATTTATTTACACACCTACAGTCCACTGCTCTACACCCACTACCCAGCAGGCTCCAACTTACTGGCATTTCTGTTCTACACCATTTTCACGAAACTCAGTCAATCAAGGCACTGTTTGTTATACTCATGATCAGCAGCAGGATATCTAAAGGTTATCCAGTGCCACCTGGTCATGGGGATTTCAAAAATTTCATGGTATTAATCTAGTCATTTTTCAAGGATGAAGTTGGAGGCACTGTGGGTTTCATTTAATTCAGGAACCATTAAATGGTGAGGAAGCTCATTTCAATGAAAGCTCTGGAGAACACTCACAGGCAAGCCTTCCCAAAGAGTGGCCAAAAGGACACATGAATCCAGGCCCATTGAGGTATACAATGTGAGGTCCATGTGTGTTTGCACTCTCAACTATGGCTACCAAGTCTTTAAGAATTAAATCATGTGATATCCTGGCTCAGAATCCCTGAGCTCTGTGGAAAGCCATCCTGGGCCTAGATCTCAGTTTCCAAAACCGATTCTCATGCGTGGTCTCCTAAAATCCCAACACTATTCATGGCAATACTTCTCTGAGGTCAGTTCCAGAACTCAGTCTCTAAGGGGAATCACACCAGAGTTCAAGCCCTGGTGGACCCAGTCATCTCTTCCAACTACCACACAAATTACCACAATTAAAACAAGAACCCTCCCATATGGCCCTCATCTTCTTTCATATAGACACTCATCATAATCTGGCTGGAGGTTTCCATGAGGGGCGCAGACCAAGACAGTGTCCCAAATAAGCTCCTTTGCCCCTCATTTGCCTAAAGTCAAGGTGGCCTGGACACCCATCCTGTGAACCAAAAGTGATCAAATAGGCCTGCCATTAATACTGCTCCAATTTGAGGACTACTGTCTGTCGGGTTTAGATTCTTTATGTGAATTTTAGTCATGAGAAAACCCAAGCACAATGGGCTAGCCTCTGCAGGTTTTGTAGAACTCTTTTGACCCAAAGGATCCCATTCTCACTTGATGGAGGTCAGGAACCTTACAGAGGAAGTCGAGAGACTTCATCCCAATGATTGTTCTTTTGGCGAATTTTCTTTTGGATGCACACATGGTAACTTTCTTTAGATCCATCAGGTGCTGAGAATCTAAGCCACAGCCACACACAGGGCCAAGGGCCTGATTCAGACACATCCCTTTCCAAAGCAATTAAGGAAAGTGCCACAGGTATGCCCATTCATTTCCATTTGAAAACTGTTTTCTTCAGGCTTCACAAAGGGGTGGCCTGAGGCAAAGACCTTCCTGACATTCAGGGCAACAGAACAATAGGTAAGCAAAAGGCCCAAAGCAGGATTTCTCCTCTGAGACTTTCCTGGTCACACTGATATCTGAGTTTTCTGAGATGCTCGCCATCACCTACAGCTATCCAGTACATGGCCATGTCACAGAGCTTGGAGGTGGTACATATCTTGGACACAAAACCATGGGCCTATTCTTGAGATTGGCCGGAATTCAGGACGAAAATAGAAACTTAGGAAGGTAGCAGGTGTTGCTCATCGATAAGGCAAGCTACAGTCCATTCAAAAACGGGGCAATATGAATGCTGAGAAGCTTTCTACTAGACACGACATATCCATTGATGAATTCTCTTTTCTAATGTCTACAACCACGGAAACAGTGGAATACACAGACATAGAAACACTCGCCCTGTGAAAAGACTTACTAGAAACAGTCCACTTCAAATGAAACAAACCGACTGTCCTACCTATTCTCAGAAAATGAGACAAAACCACAAACCCACAACCACACCCACAAAGGCACCTCCTTCCCCTAAGTAGGTCTGTGAATATCCAGAGTGTCCTCTGACTTGTGGGCCATAATATGTTCCCCCAAAATGGCCTTTCCTGTCTCAGATCTTGTCTCCTTGGCCAACTCTGTGAACTTCTTAGGAGCCAACGGTGAGCAACTACCTGCTTTCTCATGAAAAACCCTGCATTCGAGCTTTCCTGGCATTTGGACTTCGTCACATCTGTAGGTACCAAAAAATACTGACCCTGTCCTTGGTAAATCCAAACAAGTGAGACCACTGGGACTGGGACTTGGATTGGGTCTGTGTGCCTGGCTTCCTGGATCCCACGTTCAGAGAGTTCCATCACCAAGAAAGTGAGGTGAGGTCACTTCCTTCCTGAACTGAATGAGGGCACTGTCTTGGCAGCCACTTTGTCTTAACTGTTGCTTCCAAGCGTCCCAAGAGATTGAGGCTGCCCCTACTTCCTGTGACATTTTCACAAGTTAGAATGGTATATCAACCAAAGGCACCCAGGAATAGATCTCCACACAGGCCTGGTTTGGTCCATGATCTCTACATTAAAAAAAATCTGATTCAGACACAACCTTTTATCCTGACCGGGTTGTTTGCCATGGAAGATGACTTTTGGTCTCTCAGGTCCTTTATTGCTTCCTACATCTTCTCCAGGGATCATTTCTGCATGGACCTTTGAGGTTCTCAGCAGGTGGAAGTTTTTCTACATTTCTGTATTGTAATATCAACTCCTTCCCTGCTCTTCTGTAAAGTTAGATTGAGGGAACAGTGTCCGGTTATGGTTAAAAACATGATCGATTTGGGTTAGAAATCATTTTGCTGGATGAATGATCGTATTGAGAACTTGCTATGTGTAGAAGAATATATAGGTGAAATATATGTATGAAAAAAGAAATCTAAGTCTGATTTGAAGCCCAGAAGGGCATTGGGCCCTTGATAGGGATACGTGGTGTTGAATTACGTTCTGCAGAGTTGTCTCAGATAAATCGATATACAATGGCATAGCACCTTGTACGTTGCATGAATTAATGTAGAAGGAACATCAAGTCAAAAAGGCATAGTCGGTAGTGAAAGGTTAATAAAATTAATAAAATAGGTACTTGTCACTTCCTGTTTTTCTGTATGCTTAACAAAACACTTTTGAAATCTTGAGAAATGTTTGCTAATCTTGTTCTAGAATGTACTGTTCCCAACAGCCGAACTGCAGAATGTACTCCCTCACTCGGTGTCATGCAAACCGCCCACTCGCCCTTACCCATCACTAAACTTCCCTCTCTTCCCTCTCCAAGGAAAGTATATAAGCTCTGCTTAAGCTGTTCTCAGAGGTCTCTGCTCTATTTAATTTAGCTCTGAGCTCCAGCATGCTGGACCACAAATAAACCCTTTGCTGTTGCATGAGACAGTCTCTTGATAGTATCTTCCTCTGACACTCGCCTGACCTTTACATATTGAGGTTCCACCGAGTTCCAGCAGTGGCGGAGGAGAGACCCCAACGGGCTCCTCTTGGAGCAAGTAAGGTGCCTCTTTCCGGTTTCAAGTTTCTTGTTAGGGCTTGGCAAAATTGCTGGCGATGAAGAGCCTGGGCTCTCTCTGACGGTGGCTGAGAGACGTGTCACAGAGACAAAGGGCACCTCTCTGGAGGACCCCGCAGAGAACTCGGGAAATCAAGGAACAATAGTCTTCTCGACTCAGTGATATTTTCTTTTAGATTCGTTGTTGCCATACCATTGGGTTTTGCCGGCTACTCATTCCTGGTCTCAGTGTTGGACGTTCATTGCCTGTCTTTATGGTCTTGTCTTATCTGTGTCGTGTGTCCTTGCTTTTACTGTTTGTGAAACTTTCATTATGGAACAGAGCACGTCAATGCCTCTGTCCCTGACCCTTGATCACTGGACCAAAGTCCGCTTAAGGGCTCAGAATCTTTCTTTTTTTAGTAAAACGCTGGACCTGGCAGAATCTCTGTGGCTCAGAATGGCCCATCTTTGGAGTCGTATGGCCCCTAGAAGGATCTTTCTACTTCCCACTAATTTAAAAAGTCAGAGGTATTGTCTTTCAGCCAGCGCCACATAGCCATCCGGATCAACAGCCATATATCTTAACTTGGCAGGACCTCTGCAAATCTCCTCCTCCATGGGTGAAGCCTTTCCTTGCCCCTACCTCTGCTCCTACTCCTTCCCCCATGATCTCTCAAACCCTCTCAACCTCCTCCTCCTCCACCCTCTGTTCTCCCTGAGTCACAGATTTGACTCTACTGGACTCTTCTCCCCCTCCTTATCCCCTGCCCTCGTCCCCTAACACACAACACACTCTAAGTGATTCCGCTGCTGCTGAATAAGCCTCTCTACCATTGGAGGAAGCTAAGCAGGTAATAGGATCTGACAATGGACCGATGTTCATGGCCCAGGTAAGTCAGGGGTTAGCCAGGAACCTGGGGATTAATTGGAAGTTAAATTGTGCTTATAGACCACAAAGTTCAAGACAAGTAGAAAGAATGAATAGAACCATTAAAGAGACCTTAACGAAATTAAGCTTAGAGACCAGCATAGGATTCGACTATGCTCCTGCCTTATGCAATGTTTCATGCAAGAAAAAATCCCTTTGTTTCTTTGAGTAACCTTACCACGTGTGAAATTCTTTATGGTGGCCCTCCTCCAGTAGGGGACCTAAGCCCAACTGTAAGACCTAAAGATCCTTTCCACACCCCCTTGCTTGACAGACTTAAAGATCTTGAAAGAACTCAGTAATACCTGTGAAAACAGCTGGCCACTGCCTACCCAACTGGGAACCAGGGGATTCCACATCCATATCAAGTAAGAGATTTCATCTATGTAAGATGATATCAGGTGTCATCCCTGGTACCCCGCTGAAAAGGACCATACCAGGTGCTATTATAACACCTACAGTGGTAAACGTAAACAGAATCACTTCCAGGATCCATGCCTCTCATCTCAAGCCTGCTCCCTGTACAGAATCTTTCTGGAAACTGAAAAAGACTGGTAACAGTTTCAAATTGTGTATTCGCAATGTGAATAAGGTTATATACTCTCCCCTTGGCTACAAGTAGTCCTAACCCTCATCAGCCCATTAAGCAGTGATGGCTGATCACAAATCCTACTGGAAAAGAAGTATGGTCTATCTCACATACAGCCCCCTTAGGGACCTGGTGGCCATCTCTCCACCCAGACATTTGTTAGCTGGCTATAGGTATTTCCTATTGTGATATCACTGATGAAGAGGATCCCACTAAAATACCATTAAATCCCTTCTGTACCATAGATAATGGAAACAAACATTATGGATGTAGGGACACGCAAGCCAGATGCAGGTTGGCTAGTCTAGATTACTAAGTTTGCATGGCAGACTATCAAAGCCACAAAGAGTAACGGCTGTGTGGGGGAAAAGCCGACTTTTTCTGTATGTCATGGGAATGTGTGCATACAGGGGCTGCCTGATGGAACCCCAATTCTTCATCAAATTCAGTACACAGCATTGGCCACATTACCAATTAGACAACCAAAAACTATGGCACCCAGAGGGGTCTCTAGATCCTCAAATTTTGCATGACCTTTTTGACTTCTGCAAGTGCTCAAAAGAGTGAAAGGAAATTCCCCTATGTGGAAGCCTATTCCCTCCTTCACTCACATCCTGAACTATGCTTCTCCAATAGATCATTATCCTCAGCCTTCTGCTCCAGACCCTCTGCTGTCACTCCCATCTCAGCAACTTGATTTCTCCCCTCCAATAACTAGATCAGAAACCCAAAGCTCCACCAGTTCTCTGACCATAGCCCCCTTGCTGAGGTAGCAGGTACATAGGTACCGCTCCACCGACTCATTCCTCTCATCTCCTGTCAGTGCCCTCACCGGGTCCCACCAGGTCCTCTTACCAGCTAACCCAATGCTCAAACGAGCTGAGGAGAGCCCTGAGACCCTTATCCAAGATGTAATATAATTGGCCTTTAAAGTTGCTTTGTCATCACTGAAAACAGGTTACTAAAATTTAAAGTCCCTCACAGGATTTTGGGATCCTCACTCCCGTCTTTCACTCTGCTCTACCTGATCTACTGCTCAAGTTTGCTGCTAGGAAATTCCAAATACCCTTTCGCATTATTCTTTTACATCTCTCTTTTCCCTCATTCTCAGATCCTCGGAGGTGCTCTCAGCCCCAACTTCCCCGTCTTTCCCCCTCTGTACCAGGTCCACAGAAAAGTCTTAAATGACCTTCTTCAGAAGTCTTCACCATGGCTGAGTTTTGAACTTTCAGCCAAAGAGTCCCAATAAAGACTTTAATGTAGATAAACATTCTCTTTTGTATTGCCCTGTTCTACTTGGCCACTGGCTAAAAATCTCAGTACTTCTAAGCTAGACAACCTCTAACTAGTTTTTCACAAAATATGTGAACAAGTCCTCTGGCCTTCAGCTGGGGCTTCACAGAGATGGCTACATTTCTAAGATAAAGAAATTACCAACCGGGCTCCATGGTAACAGCTGGCAGGGGGAAAATAAGAAAGGGAAGAAAAAGCTCTCCTCCTCCCAGGTGTCCTTGAAAAGTTAACTTGCCCAGAACAGAAGGAAAAACAGAAACAAATACTGCTTTTTTAAACTTCTGAAGACTGTGAACTTCTGAGCCCCATCCCTTATATGTTGGGTACAAAATTCTGAAACTACCTAAACTTGAGTTTCAGGGGATTAATTGATTACAATAGAAGCAATGCCCTCTGAATCCGGTTGCAACCAAATAGGACTGTTTCCCTCTCTTGAGTGCTATCTTAGGTGCCTTGCTTTGTCAGTGCCTACAACAGCATAATTCTATATACTTAAACATCGTTTATGTTTTCATGAAATGATCAAGATATGTGATAATTTGTGTAATGGTGCAGATGTTTCCCAGAGTGCTCTATCATGACGCAGGTTCATTTGAGGATCAAATAGGGGGGGCATACAACCGGTTCCACTGGGAACATATATCCCTCACTTTAGCCATCCTATTAGGAATAGGAGTTGCTGCACGGGTGGGCAGAGGAACCAGTGGCATTGTCCATGGGACACAAAAGATGACCCAATTAGAAGCAGCAATAGAGCAAAAGTAAGATATTAGAAACCTCCTTCAGGGCTTTGCATGAAACTTTAACCTCTCTCTCTGAATTTGTTTTACAGAACAGTTGAGTTTTGGACCTCCTCTTCATTAGAGAAGGGGGCCTTTGTGCTGCATTCAGGGAAGAATGTTGTTTTTATGCTGACTATACTGGAGTTGTAATAAAATCTATGAGTAAATTTAAAAGACACCTTGAAGAGCATCAACAAGTGAGAGAGGCCCAAAAAGGGTGGCTTGAGTCTTGGTTCACACAGTCCCCCTGGTTAACTACGTTTTTATCAACCCTGGCCGGTCCAATAATAATCCTCATATTATTGCTAACTATAATACCCTGTTTGCTCAACCGTGTAATGTCTTTTCTCCAGGCTCAAATTGGACGAGTTAAACTTATGGTAATACCCCACTAGCAGACATTGAATGTGACACCCTCCAATGATCATTTGTATGATTAAAATTAGCCAGAAGAAGAAGTGGGGAATGAAATATTAATAAAATAGGTACTTGTCACATCTTGTTTTTCTGTATGCTTAACAGAACACTGTTGAAATCTTGAGAAATGTTTGCAAATCTTGTTCCCAGAATGTTCTATCCCCAGCTGCCAAATTGCAGAATGTACTCCCTCTCCCAGTTGCATGCAAACCGCCCACTCGCCCTGACCCATCAATACAATTCCCTCCCTTCCCTCTCCAGGGAAAGTATATAAGCTCTACTTCAGCTATTCTCAGGGCTATCTGCTCTATTCAGGTGAGCTCTGAACCCCAGCCTGCTGGACACCCAATAAACCATTTGATGTTGCATGAGATAGTCTGTTGGTAGTCTCCTCCTCTGAAGCTCGCACCACATTTACTTGGATGATTAAATGTAGAAGAGAACATCCAGTCAAAAAGGGATAGTCTGTAGCATTACGAAGATAGTCAATAAGTTTAGGAAGAAGGGTGAGAATAAGATTTGGAACAAAAGTTTCTTAGCAATAGGATTTCGATTAGAGAGTGAATGTAAATGTCAGCACAGGTGAAGAGTCAGTCACAATGATGAACTGGGGAAAATATGTAGGAAAGCATATATCAATATAGACATTACAAAATCAGGCAGAGTATAAAGTGAGTGATAGGATTAGACATTTTGAACAGGGTTGAGTTTAAATATATAATCTTAGGAAGAAACAAATATGTAGTCACAAATAGGATTGACATTTGAGAGCACTGGGCAAATTTCAGGTGGATGAATATTTCTGAGAATAATCTTGTGAATAGTTGATTATAAATCCACATACATGAACATGAATGAATTTAGGGAGTGAATATAAGACACATATATTTCATATTTTGAAAAATCTGGAGAGTGTATATATATATACATATACATAAAACACACACACAGACAAAAAAGTAGCAATATATATGTCAATCAAAATTCATTATAAAATATATACCATCCACAGATCTAAAAATATTCATTTTACTGAACATGGATTTATGTATAATGCTGTTCAACTAGCAAGCTCACCCATAGGTTGAATATTCAGTTCCAACAGGGTTTAGTAGGAGTGATCTCTTCTAACAATTTGTATCTGCCAAGTCAGCCACCTCACAAGAATGTACGTGTGGTACCAGATAGGAATCTATATGTGCATATAAGAATACAGAAAAAGGGAGACAGGAATTCACATATTTGTTAACCTTAAAAATACTAGGACAACTATTTCAACAAACAATTGACTAGATTTATAACTCCAACTCTGTATCATGCAAAAGGCAAGTCCATCTATACACCATGCCTACTCTGAACTGCTTGTATTTCTATTCTTTGTGGGTTATTTTTCTCCATCATATTAGGATTAGTAGTCAGAGTCTGGTAGGGTATGGGTTAGAGTCAGGTATTCAGTATTTTGAATTGAAAATAGGACACTGAATCCAATGTGTATGCAAATATATGCTACGGAAAAATCTTCCCACTCTCCTCCAGAACAATGCCTTGACATTACCTTCGCCAAAAGTAAGACACAATTAGAGGAGAAGAGTTAGAAAATCTGTGAATACATATCTAGAATGGAAAATGCTCCAGATTTCACATCTTTGGAGGTGGTAGAGGAGTTTCCAAAAGTAAGAGACAGGGTAAACACTCCACAAACATGGAGCTCTGCTGGCCAAAAGACTTTTTGAGAATCTGCCTCTGAGGTTGGGCACTTGAAATATATGTTGTTGTCAGGAGCTTTAGCTTTATTTGTAGTGAAACCATCAAAGCTGGATCTGCATCTATGTGACCTGGAGGAAATGGTTACTTATTTTAAAATAAAAATGAGGCAGCAGTGATGAATTCTCTTTTTGTAGGTAAACTTTGGCCACTGAGGGCTAAGGGTCTTCCCGTGTGGACTGTGAAACCAATGGTCATCCTCCAATTTTCGTGGTGTTTCTTGCTGCTGCACTGGGAGTTTGGTATTTGCTTCATGAAATACAATGAGTTCAAATGGGACACAGTGCTGAAGGGAGTTCTGTCAGGTGTGGTTGGCAGGGTCTCCAGGAGAATGCACCAACCAGGGTTCTATCTCAAGTAGCTTGCCCCCTTGACAATTACAACATGATACTGAACATTGCTCTGAAACCTCTCCATATAAAAATATGCCTTTACATATATGGGTGTGATGGTTGCACCATGTCAGTCACAGCCATTTGGAAGCCAATGGAAGATCCACATGGCCCCACCACAGATGTTTTATCACACATTTGCATAACACAACTCTAGGCCCACTACTTACCAGGCCCCAACTTACTGGCATCTCTGTTCTACACCATTTTCATGAAACCCAGTCAATCAAGGCCCTGTCTGGTATACTCATGATCATCAACAGGACATCAAAAGTCCTCCAGTGCCAGCTGGTCATCGGAATTTCTAAAATTTCATGGTAATTATCTAGCATTTTTTCACAGATGCATTTGGAGGCAATGTTGGTTTCAATTCATTCAGGAACCATTAAATGGTGAGGAAGCTAATTTCAGGGAAATCTCTGGAGCACTCTCACAGGCAAGTCTACCCAAAGAGTGGCCAAAAAGTCACATGAAGCCAGGCCCATTGAGGTCTACAAAGCGAGGTCCAAGTGTGTTTTGAATCTCAATTATGCCTGCCAAGTCTTTCAGAATAAAATCATGTAATATCCTGGCTGTGATTCCCAGTGTTCTGTGGAAAGCCACTCTGGGCCTTGATCCCAGGTTCCCAATGGCAACTCTCATTCCTGGCCTCCTAAAATCCCCACACAATTCATGTCAATACTTCTCTGAGGTCAGTTCCAGAACTCAGTCTCTAAGGGGAATCACAGCAGAATTCATGCCCAGGTGGACCCAGTCATCTCTTCCAACTGCCACAAAATGACCACAATTATAACCAAAACACTCCTACATGGCCCTCATCTTCTACCATAAAGATACTCATCATAACATCTGGATGGAGGTTTTCATGAGAGGCACATCCCAAGACAGTGTCCAAAATAAGCTCCCTTGCCCCTCATTTGCTGAATGACAGGGTGGCTTGGACACCCTTCCTGTGAACCAGGAGTGATCAAATAGGCCTGCCCTTAATACTGCTTCGCTTCTCCAATTTGAGCCTCTCTGACTGTGGGGTCTAGATTCTTTTTGTGAATTGGAGTCATGAGAAAAGCCAAGCACCTCTGCAAAGATTTGAAGAACTCATTTCACCCAAAGGATCCCTATTCTGATATGATGGATTTCAGAAACCTAACAAAGGAAGGCAATATACTTCATGCACATTGATTGAACGTTTTTCCATTTTGGTTTAGATGCACATATGGGATCTTTCTTTACATCCATCAGGTGCTGAGAATCTAAGTCACAGCCTAAAACAGGGCAAAGGGCCTGAATCAGACACATCGTTTTCCAATGAAATTAAGCAAAGAGCCAGAGGTGATGCACATTCATTTCCATTTGAAAACTGTTTTCTTCAGGCTTAACAAAGGGGTTGCATGAGATATAGACCTTTCTGATATTCAGGGCAACAGAACAATAGGTAAGCAAAAGGCCCAAAGCAGGGTATCTCCACTGAGACTTTCCTGGTCACACTGATATCTGAGTTTTCTGAGATGCGGGCCATTCCATTCAGGTATCCAGTACATGGCCATGT
The DNA here is from genome assembly GCF_048772815.1 of Callospermophilus lateralis. Taxonomy (NCBI): domain Eukaryota; kingdom Metazoa; phylum Chordata; class Mammalia; order Rodentia; family Sciuridae; genus Callospermophilus; species Callospermophilus lateralis. The sequence goes on from NW_027515678.1 coordinate 672,321, forward strand.
CAAAGACCTTGGATTTGGTACGTATCTTGGACACATAACCATGAGCCTATTCTAGAGAGTGGCCAGAATTCAGGAAGAAAACAGGGACTTAGGAAGGTATTAGGTGTTGCTCGTGCATAAGGCAAGCCACACTCCTTTCATAAATTGGGCAGGATGAATGCTGGGAAGCTTTATACTAGACATGACACATCCATTGCTGCATTCTCTTTTCTCATGTCTACTACCACAGGCACAGTGGGATACACAGACATGGAAACACTCACCTCGTCAAACGACTTACCAGAAACAGTTCACTCCAAAACAAACAAACCGCCATTCCTACCTATTTTCAGAAGATGAGACAAACCACAAACCCACACCCACTCCCAAAAAGGCACCTCCTTCCCCAAGTAGCTGTGTGACTAACCAGAGTGTCCTCTGACTGGTGGCCATACTCTGTTCTTCTGAAATGGCCTGTCCTCTCTCAGATCTGTTTTCCTTGGCGAACTCTGTAAATTTGTAAGGAAAAAATGGAGAGCTACTACCTGCTTTCTCAGGAAAGTTCCCTCTTCAGAGCTCTACAGGCATTTGGTAATCCTCACTTCAGTAGGAACCAAGAATGACTGACTTTATCCTTGCTAAATCCAAACAAGTGAGCCCACTGGGACTGGGACTGAAACTGCCTCTGGGTGCCTGGCTCCTTGGATACAAAGTTCAGAGAGTTCAATCACCAAGGAAATGAGGTATGTCACATTCTTTGGAACTGAATGAGGTCACTGCCTTGGCAAAGGTATATCTTATGATGTGCAAAAACGTGTGGTGGGTCAGGGTCTGCAAGAGAATGCACCAACTAGGCTCCTATCTCTCACAGCTTGCACCATTGCCCCCTTGTCCATATCAACCTGATTCTTAATTTTCCTCTGAAAACTCTCCATATAACAAGATGCCTTTACATATAATGGTCTGTTGGCTGCACCATGTCAGTTACAAGCCATTTGGAATCCAATGGTAGATCCACATGGCCCTACCACGGATGTTTTAGCAAACACCTCCCCACCACTGCTCTAGACCCACTACTCAGCAGGGTCAAACTTACTGGCATCTCTGTTCTACACCATTTTCATGAAACTCAGTAAATCAAGGCACTGTCTGGTATACTCATGATGAGCAACAGGACATCCAATATTTCTCCAGTGCCACCTGGTCATAGGAATTTCAAAAATTTCATGGTATTTATCTAGCCATTTTTCAAGCATGAAGTTGGAGGCACTGTGGGTTTCAGTTCATTCAGCAAACATTAAATGGTGAGGAAGCTCATTTCAATGAAATCTCTGGAGCACTCTCACAGGCACGGCTTCCCCAAGAGTGGACAAAAGGTCACATTAGGCCAGGCCCATTGAGGTCTACAATGTGAGGTCCATGTGTGTTTTGACTCTCAACTATGGCTGCCATTTCTTTAAGAATAAAATCATGTGATATCCTTGCTGAGATTCCCAGGCCTCTGTGGAAATCCACCCGGGGCCTAGGTCTCAGTTTCGAAGAGTGACTTTCATGCGTGGCCTCTTAAAATCCCAACAAAATTCATGGCAATGCTTCTCTGAGTTCAGTTCCAAAACCCAGTCTCTAAGGGGAATCACACCAGAGTTCAAGCCCACGTGGACCCAGTCATTTTTTCCAATGCAACACAAATGACCAAAATTAAAACCAAAACACTCCCACATGGCCTTCATCTTATTCCATATAGTCAATCATCTTAACCTCTGGCATGAGGTTTCCATGAGGGGCGCAGCCCAAGACACTGTCCAAAATCAGCTCGTTTGCCCCTCATTTGCCTAAAGTCAGGGTAGCCTGGACACCGTTTCTGTGAACCAGGAGTGAACAAATAAGCCTGCCGTTAATACTTCTTTGTTTCTCCAATTTGAGGCCTACTGATTTTAGATATCGATTCTTTAGGTGATTTAGAGTCATGCAAAACACAAGCACCTCTGCAGGGCTTTGAAGAACTCATTTGACCCAAAGAATCCCTATTGTCATTTGATGGAGTGCAGGAACCTAACAGAAGAAGGCAAGAGACTTCATCCACAATGAATGATATTTTTTGCCATTTTGGTTTTGGAAGCTCACGTGGGATCATTCTTAAGATCCATCAGGTGCTGAGAATCTAAGTCACAGCCACACACAGGTCCAAGAGGATGATAAAGAGCCACAGGTGAGGCGCATTCATTTCCATTTGTAAACTGTTTTCTTCAGGCTTCACAAAGGTGTGGCCTGTGGCAAAGACCTTCCTGACATTCAGTGCAACACAACAATAAGTAAGCAAAAGGCCCAAAGCAGGGTTTCTGCACTGAGACTTTCCTGGTCACACTGATATCTGAGTTTTCTGAGATGCTCGCCATTCTCTTCAGCTATCCAGTACATGGCCATGTCACAGAGCTTGGAGGTGTTACATATTTTGTACACAAATCCATGAGCCTATTCTGGAGAGTGGCCAGAATTCAGGAAGAAAACAACAACTTAGAAAGATAGCAGGTGTTGCACATTGATAAGACAAGCTGCAGTCCATTCATATATTGGGCAGGATGAATTATGGGAAGATTTATACTAGACAGGACACATCCATTAATGCATTCTCTTTTCTAATGTCTACAACAACGGACACAGTGGGACACACAGAAAGAGAAACACTCGCCATGTCAAATGACTTACTAGAAACTGTCCACTCCAAACCAAACAAACCGCCTTTCCAATCTATTCTCAGAATATGAGACAAAACAACAAACCCACACCCACTCTCACAAAGGCACCTCCTTCCCCCAAGTACGTCTGTGACTATCCGGAGTGTCCTCTGACTGGTGGGCCATACTATGTTCCCCCGAAATGGCCTGTCTTCTCTCAGATCTTGTTTCCTTGACCAACTCTGTGAAGATGTCAGGAAAAAGTGGTTAGCCACTACCTGTTTTCTCAGGAAACGTCCTTCTTCAGAGCTCTCCTGGCATTTGGCCATCCTCACATCATTAGGTACCAAGAAAACTGACTCTGTCCTTGGTAAATCCAAACAAGTGAGCCCACTGGGACTGGGTCTGGGAGTGCATCTGGGTGCCTGGCTTCTTGGATACCAAGTTCAGAGAGTTCCATCACCAAGGAAATGAGGTATGTCACATTCTTTGGAACTGAATGAGGTCACTGCCTTGGCAACCACTTTGTCCTAACAGTTGCTTCCAAGGGTAACATAAGATGGAGGTTGCCCCTACTTCCTGTGACACTTTCATAAGGTAGAATGTATATCACCATTGGCACCCGGGAACAGCTCTCCACTCAGCCCAGGTTTGGTCCATCTTCTGTACAATAAGAAGAGAGAGAGGCAGATTCAGACACATCCCTTCATCCTGACCAGGTTGTTTGCCATGGAAGATGACTTTTGCTCTCTCAGGTGCTTCATACCTGCCTACAACTTCTCCAGGTATCATTTGTGCATGGACATTTGAGGTTCTCATCAGGTGGAAGGTCCCCAACATTCCTGTATTGTAAGAACCACTCTGTCCCTGCTCTTCTGTAAAATGATTGAGGGAACAGTGTATACTTGGGGTTAAAAACAGCTTTGATTTGGGTTACGAGTGATTCTGTGTGATGAATAATGGTATTGGGAACCTGCAATATTTACAAGAATATAGAGGTGAAATATAAGTAGGAAAACAGAAATCTAGGTATGATTTGAAGCCCAGAAGGGTTTTGCCCTTGATTTGGATACTTAGCTTTGAAAGATGTTCTGCAAAGATGCCTCAGATAATTCGATATACAATGGCATAGGACCTTGTACATTGGATGATTGAATTTAGAGAGAACATCCAGTCAAAAAGGGATATTCAATAGGATTAGGAAGATAGTCGGTAGGTTTAGGAAGAAGAGTGAGTATAGAATTTGGACCAAAAGTTCTTTAGCAATAGACTTTCGGTTGTTGAGTGAATGTAAATGTCAGCACATATGAAGAGTCAGTCACTATGTTGAACTGGGGAAAATATGTAGAAAAGCAGATATCAATAGAAACATTACGAAATCAGGCAAAGTATAAAGTGAGTGATAGAATTAGACATTTTCAACAGGGTTGAGTTTGAATATATAAATTAGGAAAAAAACAAATATGTAGTCACCAATAGGATTGACAATTGACAGCATTAGGCAACCTGGACATGGATGTTTTTAGAAATCCATGTTCACTTTCCATTTAGGCTTTGGTACAATCATAAGTGTGACCTTTCCATTTTTTGTCCAGAATATTACTGTGATAATGAGGTGACATGAGTATTTCTTTCACCATTTCTTGGAGCAATATATTGAAGATGTAAAATGAGAATCGGGGGTACAAAGAGGTGTACCCTGTTTCTAGGAACATAGAGAAAAAGCATGAATAGACCATACTGTGAATAAATAATATAACTTTTTTGAACTTTAAATAATGAATTGAACTGATATCTGAAAAAATAAAGGAAATCGTATATTGATATACAATCATTCATTCCAACCAGGTATATATGTAATGGAAATATTTGTGTTTTTGTTTATCATGAAGGGTGTGTGAGTTTTGCTTCAAAATGATTATGGAAATTCAAATTAATGTGTTTGGAAAGAAGTCTCATGAAAGGACCAGTCAAGAAACCCTGACAATACATGTGTTCGGAAGCAAGAAGTGGTGAAAGTTGAAACAAATGCTTATTAATTTGTGAACTTGTGGATGAAATGTATATCCTGTGATGTGCAAAAACTGAAGAAACAATAATGTACCAGTGTCGAATACAAATGAATGACAAATTACATATCATGTCCCATAGGAGTCTACTTGCATTGATGTTAGACTGGGTCAGTTACTGTAGAATAATTAGGATTTGTATGCACCATTCACTGAAGTTAGTTTTCAGTACTAGGAAACAAATATGTATTTCAGGTGGATGAATATTTCTGATTATAATCTTGTGAAAAGTGGATTTTAAATCCACATACATGAACATGAATGAATTTAGAGAGTGTATATTAGACACATATATTTCATATTTTGAAAAATTTGGAGAGTATATCTATATCTATATCTGTATATACACACACACACACACAACACTCACAGACATTAAAAAGTACCAATATAAATGCCAATCGAAATTCATCAGTAAATATGTATCATCCACAAATGCAAAAATATTTATTTAACTGAACATGAGTTAATGTATAATGTTGTTCTACTAGGACGCTCTCCTATAGGTTGAATTTTCATTTCCAACAGCATTTAGGAGGAGTGAACACTTCTCACAATTTGTATCTGCCAAGACAGCCACCTCACAAAAATGTACGTGTGATACCTGGTCGGATTCTATATATGCATATAAATATACATGTGTGAATAGGCTACAGAAAAGGGAAACAAGAATTCACATATTTGTTAAGTTTAAAAACACATGGAGAATATTTCAATTAAAATTTGACTAGATTTATAACTCCTACCTTATATAATGCAAATGTCAAGTCCAACTATACAACATGTCTCCTCTGAAGTGCTTGTATTTCCATTGTGTTGGGTTAATTTTCTCCATTATATTAGGATGAATAGTCTGGGACTACTAGGTATGGGTTAGTGTCAGGGATTCAGTATTTCGAATGGAAAATAGGAAAATGAATCCAATGTGTATGTAAATATATGCTGCACAAATATCCTCCCGCTCTCATCCAGAACAATGCCTTGACATTACCTTTACCCCAAGTAAGACACAATTAGAGGAGAAGAGTTACAAAATCAGTGAATACATATCGGGAATGGAAAATGCTCAGGAGTTCACAACCTTGGAGGTGGTAGAGGAGTTTCCAAAACTAAGGGACAGGGTAAACAGTCCACAAACATGGAGCTCTGCTGGCCTAAAAACTTTTTGAGAAACTGCCTCTGAGGTTCCACACTTGAAATATATGTTGTTTTCAGGAGATTTGGATTCCTCTGTAGTGAGACCATCAAAGCTGGGTCTGCATCTATGTGACCTGGAGGACATGGTTTCTTATTTTCCAATGAACAAGATGAAGCAGTGCTGAATTCTCTCTTTGTAGGTAAACTGAGGCCACTGAGGACTAAGTGTCTCCCCGTGTGGACTGTGAAGCCATTTGGTCCTCTTCCACTTTTTGTGGTGTTTTTGCTGCTGCACTGTGAGTTTGGTATTTGTTTCACGAAATACTAGGAGCTAAACTGGGACACAGTGCTGGAGGGAGTTCTGTCACGTGTGGTGGGTCAGGGTCTGCAAGAGAATGCACCAACTAGACTCCTATCTCTCACAGCTTGCCCCATTGCCCCCTTGTCCATATCAACCTGATTCTTAATTTTCCTCTGAAAACTCTCCATATAACAAGATGCCTTTACATATAAGGGTCTGTTGGCTGCACCATGTCAGTTACAAGCCATTTGGAATCCAATGGTAGATCCACATGGCCCTACCACGGATGTTTTATCAAACACCTCCCCACCACTGCTCTAGACCCACTACTCAGCAGGCTCCAAATTTCTGGCATCTCTGTTCTACACCATTTTCATGAAACTCAGTAAATCAAGGCACTGTCTGGTATACTCATGATCAGCAACAGGACATCCAATGTTTCTCCTGTGCCACCTGGTCATTGGAATTTCAAAAATTTCATGGTATTTATCTAGCCATTTTTCAACCATGAAGTTGGAGGCACTGTGGGTTTCAGTTCATTCAGCAAACATTAAATGGTGAGGAAGCTCATTTCAATGAAATCTCTGGAGAACTCTCACAGGCACGGCTTCCCAAAGAGTGGACAAAAGGTCACATTAGGCCAGGCCCATTGAGGTCTACAATGTGAGGTCCATGTGTGTTTTGACTCTCAACTATGGCTGCCATTTCTTTAAGAATAAAATCATGTGATATCCTTGCTGAGATTCCCAGGCCTCTGTGGAAATCCACCCGGGGCCTAGGTCTCAGTTTCCAAGAGCGACTTTCATGCGTGGCCTCTTAAAATCCCAACAAAATTCATGGCAATGCTTCTCTGAGTTCAGATCCAAAACCCAGTCTCTAAGGGGAATCACACCAGAGTTCAAGCTCACGTGGACCCAGTCATTTTTTCCAATGCAACACAAATGACCAAAATTAAAACCAAAACACTCCCACATGGCCTTCATCTTATTCCATATAGTCAATCATCTTAACCTCTGGCTGGAGGTTTCCATGAGGGGCGCAGCCCAAGACAGTGTCCAAAATCAGCTCGTTTGCCCCTCATTTGCCTAAAGTCAGGGTAGCCTGGACACCGTTTCTCTGAAACAGGAGCGAACAAATAAGCCTGCCGTTAATACTTCTTTGTTTCTTTAATTTGAGGCCTACTGATTTTAGGTATCGATTCTTTAGGTGATTTAGAGTCATGCGAAAACACAAGCACCTCTGCAGGGCTTTGAAGAACTCATTTGACCCAAAGAATCCCTATTGTCATTTGATGGAGTGCAGGAACCTAACAGAGGAAGGCAAGAGACTTCATCCACAATGAATGATATTTTTTGCCATTTTGGTTTTGGAAGCTCACATGGGATCATTCTTAAGATCCATCAGGTGCTGAGAATCTAAGTCACAGCCACACACAGGTCCAAGAGGTTGATAAAGAGCCACAGGTGAGGCCCATTCATTTCCATTTGAAAACTGTTTTCTTCAGGCTTCACAAAGGGGTGGCCTGTGGCAAAGACCTTCCTGACATTCAGTGCAACACAACAATAAGTAAGCAAAAGGCCCAAAGCAGGGTTTCTGCACTGAGACTTTCCTGGTCACACTGATATCTGAGTTTTTTGAGATGCTCGCCATTCTCTTCAGCTATCCGGTACATGGCCATGTCACAGAGCTTGGAGGTGGTACATATTTTGTACACAAATCCATGAGCCTATTCTGGAGAGTGGCCAGAATTCAGGAAGAAAACAACAACTTAGAAAGATAGCAGGTGTTGCACATTGATAAGACAAGCTGCAGTCCATTCATATATTGGGCAGGATGAATTATGGGAAGATTTATACTAGACAGGACACATCCATTAATGCATTCTCTTTTCTAATGTCTACAACAACGGACACAGTGGGATACACAGAAAGAGAAACACTCGCCATGTCAAATGACTTACTAGAAACTGTCCACTCCAAACCAAACAAACCGCCTTTTCTATCTATTCTCAGAACATGAGACAAAACAACAAACCCACACCCACTCCCACAAAGGCACCTCCTTCCCCCAAGTACGTCTGTGACTATCCGGAGTGTCCTCTGACTGGTGGGCCATACTATGTTCCCCCGAAATGGCCTGTCTTCTCTCAGATCTTGATTCCTTGACCAACTCTGTGAAGATGTCAGGATAAAGTGGTTAGCCACTACCTGTTTTCTCAGGAAAGGTCCATCTTCAGAGCTCTCCTGGCATTTGGCCATCCTCACATCATTAGGTACCAAGAAAACTGACTCTGTCCTTGGTAAATCCAAACAAGTGAGCCCACTGGGACTGGGACTGGGACTGCCTCTGGGTGTCTGGCTTCTTGGATACCAAGTTCAGAGAGTTCCATCACCAAGGAAATGAGGTATTTCACATTCTTTGGAACTGAATGAGGTCACTGCCTTGGCAACCACTTTGTCCTAACAGTTGCTTCCAAGGGTAACATAAGATGGAGGTTGCCAGAACTTCCTGTGACACTTTCATAAGGTAGAATGTATATCACCATTGGCACCCGGGAACAGCTCTCCACTCAGCCCTGGTTTGGTCCATCTTCTGTACAATAAGAAGAGAGAGAGGCAGATTCAGACACATCCCTTCATCCTGACCAGGTTGTTTGCCATGGAAGATGACTTTTGCTCTCTCAGGTGTTTCATACCTGCCTACAACTTCTCCAGGTACCATTTGTGCATGGACATTTGAGGTTCTCATCAGGTGGAAGGTCCCCAACTTTCCTGTATTGTAAGAACCACTCTGTCTCTGCTCTTCTGTAAAATGATTGAGGGAACAGTGTATACTTGGGGTTAAAAACAGGTTTGATTTGGATTACGAGTGATTCTGTGTGATGAATAATGGTATTGGGAACCTGCAATACTTACAAGAATATAGAGGTGAAATATAAGTAGGAAAACAGAAATCTAGGTATGATTTGAAGCCCAGAAGGGTTTTGCCCTTGATTGGGATACTTAGCTTTGAATGATGTTCTGCAAAGATGCCTCAGATAATTCCATATACAATGGCATAAGATCTTGTACATTGGATGATTGAATTTAGAAGAGAACATCCAGTCAAAAAGGGATATTCAGTAGGATTAGGAAGATAGTCGGTAGGTTTAGGAAGAAGAGTGAGTATAGGATTTGGACCAAGAGTTCTTTAGCAATAGACTTTCGGTTGTTGAGTGAATGTAAATGTCAGCACATATGAAGAGTCAGTCACTATGTTGAACTGGGGAAAATATGTAGAAAAGCAGATATCAATAGAAACATTACGAAATCAGGCAAAGTATAAAGTGAGTGATAGAATTAGACATTTTCAACAGGGTTGAGTTTGAATATATAAATTAGGAAAAAAACAAATATGTAGTCACCAATAGGATTGACAATTGACAGCATTAGGCAACCTGGACATGGATGTTTTTAGAAATCCATGTTCACTTTCCATTTAGGCTTTGGTACAATCATAAGTGTGACCTTTCCATTTTTTGTCCAGAATATTACTGTGATAATGAGGTGACATGAGTATTTCTTTCACCATTTCTGGGAGCAATATATTGAAGATGTAAAATGAGAATCGGGGGTACAAAGAGGTGTACCCTGTTTCTAGGAACATAGAGAAAAAGCATGAATAGACCATACTGTGAATAAATAATATAACTTTTTTGAACTTTAAATAATGAATTGAACTGATATCTGAAAAATTAAAGGAAATCTTATATTGATATACAATCATTCATTCCAACCAGGTATATATGTAATGGAAATATTTGTGTTTTGGTTTATCATGAAGAGTGTGTGAGTTTTGCTTCAAAATGATTATGGAAATTCAAAATAATGTGTTTGGAAAGAAGTCTCATGAAAAGACCAGTCAAGAAACCCTGACAATACATGTGTTCTGAAGCAAGAAGTGGTGAAAGTTGAAACAAATGCATATTAATTTGTGAACTTGTGGATGAAATGTATATCCTGTGATGTGCAAAAACTGAAGAAACAATAATGTACCAGTGTCGAATACAAATGAATGACAAATTACATATCATGTCCCATAGGAGTCTACTTGCATTGATGTTAGACTGGGTCAGTTACTGTAGAATAATTAGGATTTGTATGCACCATTCACTGAAGTTAGTTTTCAGTACTAGGAAACAAATATGTATTTCAGGTGGATGAATATTTCTGATTATAATCTTGTGAAAAGTGGATTATAAATCCACATACATGAACATGAATGAATTTAGAGAGTGTATATTAGACACATATATTTCATATTTTGAAAAATTTGGAGAGTATATCTATATCTATATCTATACCTATACACACACACACACACACAAACACACACACACACACACACACACACAACTCACAGACATTAAAAATTACCAATATAAATGCCAATCGAAATTCATCAGTAAATATGTATCATCCACAAATGCAAAAATATTTATTTTACTGAACATGAGTTAATGTATAATGTTGTTCTACTAGGACGCTCTCCTATAAGTTGAATTTTCATTTCCAACAGCATTTAGGAGGAGTGAACTCTTCTCACAATTTGTATCTGCCAAGACAGCCACCTCACAAAAATGTACGTGTGATACCTGGTCGGATTCTATATATGCATATAAATATACATGTGTGAATAGACTACAGAAAAAGGAAACAAAAATTCACATATTTGTTAAGTTTAAAACACATGGAGAATATTTCAAATAAATTTGACTAGATTTATAACTCCAACCTTATATAATGCAAATGTCAAGTCCAACTATACAACATGTCTCCTCTGAAGTACTTGTATTTCTACTGTGTTGGGTTAATTTTCTCCATTATATTAGGATGAATAGTCTGAGTCTACTAGGTATGGGTTAGTGTCAGGGATTCAGTATTTCGAATGGAAAATTGGAAAATGAATCCAATGTGTATGTAAATATATGCTGCACAAATATCCTCCCGCTCTCATCCAGAACAATGCCTTGACATTACCTTCACCCCAAGTAAGACACAATTAGAGGAGAAGAGTTACAAAATCAGTGAATACATATCTGGAATGGAAAATGCTCAGGAGTTCACAACCTTGGAGGTGGTAGAGGAGTTTCCAAAACTAAGGGACAGGGTAAACACTCCACAAACATGGAGCTCTGCTGGCCTAAAAACTTTTTGAGAAACTGCCTCTGAGCTTCCACACTTGAAATATATGTAGTTTTCTGGAGATTTGGCTTCCTCTGTAGTGAGACCATCAAAGCTGGGTCTGCATCTATGTGACCTGGAGGACATGGTTTCTTATTTTCCAATGAACAAGATGAAGCAGTGCTGAATCCTCTCTTTGTAGGTAAACTGAGGCCACTGGGGACTAAGTGTCTCCCCGTGTGGACTGTGAAGCCATTTGGTCCTCTTCCACTTTTTGTGGTGTTTTTGCTGCTGCACTGTGAGTTTGGTATTTGTTTCACGAAATACTAGGAGCTAAACTGGGACACAGTGCTGGAGGGAGTTCTGTCACGTGTGGTGGGTCAGGGTCTGCAAGAGAATGCACCAACTAGGCTCCTATCTCTCACAGCTTGCCCCATTGCCCCCTTGTCCATATCAACCTGATTCTTAATTTTCCTCTGAAAACTCTCCATATAACAAGATGCCTTTACATATAAGGGTCTGTTGGCTGCACCATGTCAGTTACAAGCCATTTGGAATCCAATGGTAGATCCACATGGCCCTACCACGGATGTTTTATCAAACACCTCCCCACCACTGCTCTAGACCCACTACTCAGCAGGCTCCAAATTTCCGGCATCTCTGTTCTACACCATTTTCATGAAACTCAGTAAATCAAGGCACTGTCTGGTATACTCATGATCAGCAACAGGACATCCAATGTTTCTCCAGTGCCACCTGGTCATAGGAATTTCAAAAATTTCATGGTATTTATCTAGCCATTTTTCAAGCATGAAGTTGGAGGCACTGTGGGTTTCAGTTCATTAAGCAAACATTAAATGGTGAGGAAGCTCATTTCAATGAAATCTCTGGAGAACTCTCACAGGCACGGCTTCCCAAAGAGTGGACAAAAGGTCACATTAGGCCAGGCCCATTGAGGTCTACAATGTGAGGTCCATGTGTGTTTTGACTCTCAACTATGGCTGCCATTTCTTTAAGAATAAAATCATGTGATATCCTTGCTGAGATTCCCAGGCCTCTGTGGAAATCCACCCGGGGCCTAGGTCTCAGTTTCCAAGAGCGACTTTCATGCGTGGCCTCTTAAAATCCCAACAAAATTCATGGCAATGCTTCTCTGAGTTCAGTTCCAAAACCCACTCTCTAAGGGGAATCACACCAGAGTTCAAGCTCACGTGGACCCAGTCATTTTTTCCAATGCAACACAAATGACCAAAATTAAAACCAAAACACTCCCACATGGCCTTCATCTTATTCCATATAGTCAATCATCTTAACCTCTGGCTGGAGGTTTCCATGAGGGGCGCAGCCCAAGACAGTGTCCAAAATCAGCTCGTTTGCCCCTCATTTGCCTAAAGTCAGGGTAGCCTGGACACCGTTTCTCTGAAACAGGAGCGAACAAATAAGCCTGCCGTTAATACTTCTTTGTTTCTCCAATTTGAGGCCTACTGATTTTAGGTATCGATTCTTTAGGTGATTTAGAGTCATGCGAAAACACAAGCACCTCTGCAGGGCTTTGAAGAACTCATTTGACCCAAAGAATCCCTATTGTCATTTGATGGAGTGCAGGAACCTAACAGAGGAAGGCAAGAGACTTCATCCACAATGAATGATATTTTTTGCCATTTTGGTTTTGGAAGCTCACGTGGGATCATTCTTAAGATCCATCAGGTGCTGAGAATCTAAGTCACAGCCACACACAGGTCCAAGAGGCTGATAAAGAGCCACAGGTGAGGCCCATTCATTTCCATTTGAAAACTGTTTTCTTCAGGCTTCACAAAGGGGTGGCCTGAGGCTAAGACCTTCCTGACATTCAGTGCAAAACAACAATAAGTAAGCAAAAGGCCCAAAGCAGGGTTTCTGCACTGAGACTTTCCTGGTCACACTGATATCTGAGTTTTTTGAGATGCTCGCCATTCTCTTCAGCTATCCAGTACGTGGTCATGTCACAGAGCTTGGAGGTGGTACATATTTTGTACACAAATCCATGAGCCTATTCTGGAGAGTGGCCAGAATTCAGGAAGAAAACAACAACATGGAAAGATAGCAGGTGTTGCACATTGATAAGACAAGCTGCAGTCCATTCATATATTGGGCAGGATGAATTATGGGAAGATTTATACTAGACAGGACACATCCATTATTGCATTCTCTTTTCTAATGTCTACAACAACGGACACAGTGGGATACACAGAAAGAGAAACACTCGCCATGTCAAATGACTTACTAGAAACTGTCCACTCCAAATCAAACAAACCGCCTTTTCTATCTATTCTCAGAACATGAGACAAAACAACAAACCCACACCCACTCCCACAAAGGCACCTCCTTCCCCCAAGTACGTCTGTGACTATCCGGAGTGTCCTCTGACTGGTGGGCCATACTATGTTCCCCCGAAATGGCCTGTCTTCTCTCAGATCTTGATTCCTTGACCAACTCTGTGAAGATGTCAGGAAAAAGTGGTTAGCCACTACCTGTTTTCTCAGGAAAGGTCCATCTTCAGAGCTCTCCTGGCATTTGGCCATCCTCACATCATTAGGTACCAAGAAAACTGACTCTGTCCTTGGTAAATCCAAACAAGTGAGCCCACTGGGACTGGGACTGGGACTGCCTCTGGGTGTCTGGCTTCTTGGATACCAAGTTCAGAGAGTTCCATCACCAAGGAAATGAGGTATGTCACATTCTTTGGAACTGAATGAGGTCACTGCCTTGGCAACCACTTTGTCCTAACAGTTGCTTCCAAGGGTAACATAAGATGGAGGTTGCCAGAACTTTCTGTGACACTTTCATAAGGTAGAATGTATATCACCATTGGCACCCGGGAACAGCTCTCCACTCAGCCCTGGTTTGGTCCATCTTCTGTACAATAAGAAGAGAGAGAGGCAGATTCAGACACATCCCTTCATCCTGACCAGGTTGTTTGCCATGGAAGATGACTTTTGCTCTCTCAGGTGTTTCATACCTGCCTACAACTTCTCCAGGTACCATTTGTGCATGGACATTTGAGGTTCTCATCAGGTGGAAGGTCCCCAACTTTCCTGTATTTTAAGAACCACTCTGTCTCTGCTCTTCTGTAAAATGATTGAGGGAACAGTGTATACTTGGGGTTAAAAACAGGTTTGATTTGGATTACGAGTGATTCTGTGTGATGAATAATGGTATTGGGAACCTGCAATATTTACAAGAATATAGAGGTGAAATATAAGTAGGAAAACAGAAATCTAGGTATGATTTGAAGCCCAGAAGGGTTTTGCCCTTGATTGGGATACTTAGCTTTGAATGATGTTCTGCAAAGATGCCTCAGATAATTCCATATACAATGGCATAGGACCTTGTACATTGGATGATTGAATTTAGAAGAGAACATCCAGTCAAAAAGGGATATTCAGTAGGATTAGGAAGATAGTCGGTAGGTTTAGGAAGAAGAGTGAGTATAGGATTTGGACCAAAAGTTCTTTAGCAATAGACTTTCGGTTGTTGAGTGAATGTAAATGTCAGCACATATGAAGAGTCAGTGACTATGTTGAACTGGGGAAAATATGTAGAAAAGCAGATATCAATAGAAACATTACGAAATCAGGCAAAGTATAAAGTGAGTGATAGAATTAGACATTTTCAACAGGGTTGAGTTTGAATATATAAATTAGGAAAAAAACAAATATGTAGTCACCAATAGGATTGACAATTGACAGCATTAGGCAACCTTGACATGGATGTTTTTAGAAATCCATGTTCACTTTCCATTTAGGCTTTGGTACAATCATAAGTGTGACCTTTCCATTTTTTGTCCAGAATATTACTGTGATAATGAGGTGACATGAGTATTTCTTTCACCATTTCTGGGAGCAATATATTGAAGATGTAAAATGAGAATCGGGGGTACAAAGAGGTGTACCCTGTTTCTAGGAACATAGAGAAAAAGCATGAATAGACCATACTGCGAATATATAATATAACTTTTTTGAACTTTAAATAATGAATTGAACTGATATCTGAAAAATTAAAGGAAATCGTATATTGATATACAATCATTCATTCCAACCAGGTATATATGGAATGGAAATATTTGTGTTTTGGTTTATCATGAAGAGTGTGTGAGTTTTGCTTCAAAATGATTATGGAAATTCAAAATAATGTGTTTGGAAAGAAGTCTCATGAAAAGACCAGTCAAGAAACCCTGACAATACATGTGTTCTGAAGGAAGAAGTGGTGAAAGTTGAAACAAATGCATATTAATTTGTGAACTTGTGGATGAAATGTATATCCTGTGATGTGCAAAAACTGAAGAAACAATAATGTACCAGTGTCGAATACAAATGAATGACAAATTACATATCATGTCCCATAGGAGTCTACTTGCATTGATGTTAGACTGGGTCAGTTACTGTAGAATAATTAGGATTTGTATGCACCATTCACTGAAGTTAGTTTTCAGTACTATGAAACAAATATGTATTTCAGGTGGATGAATATTTCTGATTATAATCTTGTGAAAAGTGGATTATAAATCGACATACATGAACATGAATGAATTTAGAGAGTGTATATTAGACACATATATTTCATATTTTGAAAAATTTGGAGAGTGTATCTATATCTATATCTATACCTATACACACACACACACACACACACACACACACACACACACAACTCACAGACATTAAAAATTACCAATATAAATGCCAATCGAAATTCATCAGTAAATATGTATCATCCACAAATGCAAAAATATTTATTTTACTGAACATGAGTTAATGTATGATGTTGTTCTACAAGGACGCTCTCCTATAAGTTGAATTTTCATTTCCAACAGCATTTAGGAGGAGTGAACTCTTCTCACATTTTGTATCTGCCAAGACAGCCACCTCACAAAAATGTACGTGTGATACCTGATAGGATTCTATATATGCATATAAATATACATGTGTGAATAGACTACAGAAAAAGGAAACAAGAATTCACATATTTGTTAAGTTTAAAACACATGGAAAATATTTCAAATAAATTTGACTAGATTTATAACTCCTACCTTATATAATGCAAATGTCAAGTCCAACTATACAACATGTCTCCTCTGAAGTACTTGTATTTCTACTGTGTTGGGTTAATTTTCTCCATTATATTAGGATGAATAGTCTGAGTCTACTAGGTATGGGTTAGTGTCAGGGATTCAGTATTTCGAATGGAAAATTGGAAAATGAATCCAATGTGTATGTAAATATATGCTGCACAAATATCCTCCCGCTCTCATCCAGAACAATGCCTTGACATTACCTTCACCCCAAGTAAGACACAATTAGAGGAGAAGAGTTACAAAATCAGTGAATACATATCTGGAATGGAAAATGCTCAGGAGTTCACAACCTTGGAGGTGGTAGAGGAGTTTCCAAAACTAAGGGACAGGGTAAACACTCCACAAACATGGAGCTCTGCTGGCCTAAAAAGTTTTTGAGAAACTGCCTCTGAGCTTCCACACTTGAAATATATGTAGTTTTCTGGAGATTTGGCTTCCTCTGTAGTGAGACCATCAAAGCTGGGTCTGCATCTATGTGACCTGGAGGACATGGTTTCTTATTTTCCAATGAACAAGATGAAGCAGTGCTGAATCCTCTCTTTGTAGGTAAACTGAGGCCACTGGGGACTAAGTGTCTCCCCGTGTGGACTGTGAAGCCATTTGGTCCTCTTCCACTTTTTGTGGTGTTTTTGCTGCTGCACTGTGAGTTTGGTATTTGTTTCACGAAATACTAGGAGCTAAACTGGGACACAGTGCTGGAGGGAGTTCTGTCACGTGTGGTGGGTCAGGGTCTGCAAGAGAATGCACCAACTAGGCTCCTATCTCTCACAGCTTGCCCCATTGCCCCCTTGTCCATATCAACCTGATTCTTAATTTTCCTCTGAAAACTCTCCATATAACAAGATGCCTTTACATATAAGGGTCTGTTGGCTGCACCATGTCAGTTACAAGCCATTTGGAATCCAATGGTAGATCCACATGGCCCTACCACGGATGTTTTATCAAACACCTCCCCACCACTGCTCTAGACCCACTACTCAGCAGGCTCCAAATTTCTGGCATCTCTGTTCTACACCATTTTCATGAAACTCAGTAAATCAAGGCACTGTCTGGTATACTCATGATCAGCAACAGGACATCCAATGTTTCTCCAGTGCCACCTGGTCATAGGAATTTCAAAAATTTCATGGTATTTATCTAGCCATTTTTCAACCATGAAGTTGGAGGCACTGTGGGTTTCAGTTCATTCAGCAAACATTAAATGGTGAGGAAGCTCATTTCAATGAAATCTCTGGAGAACTCTCACAGGCACGGCTTCCCAAAGAGTGGACAAAAGGTCACATTAGGCCAGGCCCATTGAGGTCTACAATGTGAGGTCCATGTGTGTTTTGACTCTCAACTATGGCTGCCATTTCTTTAAGAATAAAATCATGTGATATCCTTGCTGAGATTCCCAGGCCTCTGTGGAAATCCACCCGGGGCCTAGGTCTCAGTTTCCAAGAGAGACTTTCATGCGTGGCCTCTTAAAATCCCAACAAAATTCATGGCAATGCTTCTCTGAGTTCAGATCCAAAACCCAGTCTCTAAGGGGAATCACACCAGAGTTCAAGCTCACGTGGACCCAGTCATTTTTTCCAATGCAACACAAATGACCAAAATTAAAACCAAAACACTCCCACATGGCCTTCATCTTATTCCATATAGTCAATCATCTTAACCTCTGGCTGGAGGTTTCCATGAGGGGCGCAGCCCAAGACAGTGTCCAAAATCAGCTCGTTTGCCCCTCATTTGCCTAAAGTCAGGGTAGCCTGGACACCGTTTCTCTGAAACAGGAGCGAACAAATAAGCCTGCCGTTAATACTTCTTTGTTTCTCCAATTTGAGGCCTACTGATTTTAGGTATCGATTCTTTAGGTGATTTAGAGTCATGCGAAAACACAAGCACCTCTGCAGGGCTTTGAAGAACTCATTTGACCCAAAGAATCCCTATTGTCATTTGATGGAATGCAGGAACCTAACAGAGGAAGGCAAGAGACTTCATCCACAATGAATGATATTTTTTGCCATTTTGGTTTTGGAAGCTCACGTGGGATCATTCTTAAGATCCATCAGGTGCTGAGAATCTAAGTCACAGCCACACACAGGTCCAAGAGGCTGATAAAGAGCCACAGGTGAGGCCCATTCATTTCCATTTGAAAACTGTTTTCTTCAGGCTTCACAAAGGGGTGGCCTGAGGCAAAGACCTTCCTGACATTCAGTGCAACACAACAATAAGTAAGCAAAAGGCCCAAAGCAGGGTTTCTGCACTGAGACTTTCCTGGTCACACTGATATCTGAGTTTTTTGAGATGCTCGCCATTCTCTTCAGCTATCCAGTACATGGCCATGTCACAGAGCTTGGAGGTGGTACATATTTTGGACACAAATCCATGAGCCTATTCTGGAGAGTGGCCAGAATTCAGGAAGAAAACAACAACTTAGAAAGATAGCAGGTGTTGCACATTGATAAAACAAGCTGCAGTCCATTCATATATTGGGCAGGATAAATTATGGGAAGATTTACACTAGACAGGACACATCCATTAATGCATTCTCTTTTCTAATGTCTACAACAACGGACACAGTGGGATACACAGAAACAGAAACACTCGCCATGTCAAATGACTTACTAGAAACTGTCCACTCCAAACCAAACAAACCGCCTTTTCTATTTATTCTCAGAACATGAGACAAAACAACAAACCCACACCCACTCCCACAAAGGCACCTCCTTCCCCCAAGTACGTCTGTGACTATCCGGAGTGTCCTCTGACTGGTGGGCCATACTATGTTCCCCCGAAATGGCCTGTCTTCTCTCAGATCTTGATTCCTTGACCAACTCTGTGAAGATGTCAGGAAAAAGTGGTTAGCCACTACCTGTTTTCTCAGGAAAGGTCCATCTTCAGAGCTCTCCTGGCATTTGGCCATCCTCACATCATTAGGTACCAAGAAAACTGACTCTGTCCTTGGTAAATCCAAACAAGTGAGCCCACTGGGACTGGGACTGGGACTGCCTCTGGGTGTCTGGCTTCTTGGATACCAAGTTCAGAGAGTTCCATCACCAAGGAAATGAGGTATTTCACATTCTTTGGAACTGAATGAGGTCACTGCCTTGGCAACCACTTTGTCCTAACAGTTGCTTCCAAGGGTAACATAAGATGGAGGTTGCCAGAACTTCCTGTGACACTTTCATAAGGTAGAATGTATATCACCATTGGCACCCGGGAACAGCTCTCCACTCAGCCCTGGTTTGGTCCATCTTCTGTACAATAAGAAGAGAGAGAGGCAGATTCAGACACATCCCTTCATCCTGACCAGGTTGTTTGCCATGGAAGATGACTTTTGCTCTCTCAGGTGCTTCATACCTGCCTACAACTTCTCCAGGTACCATTTGTGCATGGACATTTGAGGTTCTCATCAGGTTGAAGGTCCCCAACTTTCCTGTATTGTAAGAACCACTCTGTCTCTGCTCTTCTGTAAAATGATTGAGGGAACAGTGTATACTTGGGGTTAAAAACAGGTTTGATTTGGATTACGAGTGATTCTGTGTGATGAATAATGGTATTGGGAACCTGCAATATTTACAAGAATATAGAGGTGAAATATAAGTAGGAAAACAGAAATCTAGGTATGATTTGAAGCCCAGAAGGGTTTTGCCCTTGATTGGGATACTTAGCTTTGAATGATGTTCTGCAAAGATGCCTCAGATAATTCGATATACAATGGCATAGGACCTTGTACATTGGATGATTGAATTTAGAAGAGAACATCCAGTCAAAAAGGGATATTCAGTAGGATTAGGAAGATAGTCGGTAGGTTTAGGAAGAAGAGTGAGTATAGGATTTGGACCAAAAGTTCTTTAGCAATAGACTTTCGGTTGTTGAGTGAATGTAAATGTCAGCACATATGAAGAGTCAGTCACTATGTTGAACTGGGGAAAATATGTAGAAAAGCAGATATCAATAGAAACATTACGAAATCAGGCAAAGTATAAAGTGAGTGATAGAATTAGACATTTTCAACAGGGTTGAGTTTGAATATATAAATTAGGAAAAAAACAAATATGTAGTCACCAATAGGATTGACAATTGACAGCATTAGGCAACCTGGACATGGATGTTTTTAGAAATCCATGTTCACTTTCCATTTAGGCTTTGGTACAATCATAAGTGTGACCTTTCCATTTTTTGTCCAGAATATTACTGTGATAATGAGGTGACATGAGTATTTCTTTCACCATTTCTGGGAGCAATATATTGAAGATGTAAAATGAGAATCGGGGGTACAAAGAGGTGTACCCTGTTTCTAGGAACATAGAGAAAAAGCATGAATAGACCATACTGTGAATAAATAATATAACTTTTTTGAACTTTAAATAATGAATTGAACTGATATCTGAAAAATTACAGGAAATCGTATATTGATATACAATCATTCATTCCAACCAGGTATATATGTAATGGAAATATTTGTGTTTAGGTTTATCATAAAGAGTGTGTGAGTTTTGCTTCAAAATGATTATGGAAATTCAAAATAATGTGTTTGGAAAAGACCAGTCAAGAATACCCTGACAATACATGTGTTCTGAAGCAAGAAGTGGTGAAAATTGAAACAAATGGATATTAATTTGTGAACTTGTGGATGAAATGTATATCCTGTGATGTGCAAAAACTGAAGAAACAATAATGTACCAGTGTCAAATACAAATGAATGACAAATTACATATCATGTCCCATAGGAGTCTACTTGCATTGATGTTAGACTGGGTCAGTTACTGTAGAATAATTAGGATTTGTATGCACCATTCACTGAAGTTAGTTTTCAGTACTATGAAACAAATATGTATTTCAGGTGGATGAATATTTCTGATTATAATCTTGTGAAAAGTGGATTATAAATCCACATACATGAACATGAATGAATTTAGAGAGTGTATATTAGACACATATATTTCATTTTTTGAAAAATTTGGAGAGTGTATCTATATCTATATCTATACCTATACACACACACACACACACACACACACACACACATAACTCACAGACATTAAAAATTACCAATATAAATGCCAATCGAAATTCATCAGTAAATATGTATCATCCACAAATGCAAAAATATTTATTTTACTGAACATGAGTTAATGTATAATGTTGTTCTACTAGGACGCTCTCCTATAATTTGAATTTTCATTTCCAACAGCATTTAGGAGGAGTGAACTCTTCTCACAATTTGTATCTGCCAAGACAGCCACCTCACAAAAATGTACGTGTGATACCTGGTAGGATTCTATATATGCATATAAATATACATGTGTGAATAGACTACAGAAAAGGGAAATAAGAATTCACATATTTGTTAAGTTTAAAAACACATGGAGAATATTTCAAATAAATTTGACTAGATTTATAACTCCTACCTTATATAATGCAAATGTCAAGTCCAACTATAAAACATGTCTCCTCTGAAGTACTTGTATTTCTAATGTGTTGGGCTAATTTTCTCCATTATATTAGGATGAATAGTCTGAGTCTACTAGGTATGGGTTAGTGTCAGGGATTCAGTACTTCGAATGGAAATTTGGAAAATGAATCCAATGTGTATGTAAAAATATGCTGCACAAATATCCTCCCGCTCTCATCCAGAACAATGCCTTGACATTACCTTCACCCCAAGTAAGACACAATTAGAGGAGAAGAGTTACAAAATCAGTGAATACATATCTGGAATGGAAAATGCTCAGGAGTTCACAACCTTGGAGGTGGTAGAGGAGTTTCCAAAACTAAGGGACAGGGTAAACACTCCACAAACATGGAGCTCTGCTGGCCTAAAAACTTTTTGAGAAACTGCCTCTGAGCTTCCACACTTGAAATATATGTAGTTTTCTGGAGATTTGGCTTCCTCTGTAGTGAGACCATCAAAGCTGGGTCTGCATCTATGTGACCTGGAGGACATGGTTTCTTATTTTCCAATGAACAAGATGAAGCAGTGCTGAATCCTCTCTTTGTAGGTAAACTGAGGCCACTGGGGACTAAGTGTCTCCCCGTGTGGACTGTGAAGCCATTTGGTCCTCTTCCACTTTTTGTGGTGTTTTTGCTGCTGCACTGTGAGTTTGGTATTTGTTTCACGAAATACTAGGAGCTAAACTGGGACACAGTGCTGGAGGGAGTTCTGTCACGTGTGGTGGATCAGGGTCTGCAAGAGAATGCACCAACTAGGCTCCTATCTCTCACACCTTGTCCCATTGCCCCCTTGTCCATATCAACCTGATTCTTAATTTTCCTCTGAAAACTCTCCATATAACAAGATGCCTTTACATATAAGTGTCTGTTGGCTGCACCATGTCAGTTACAAGCCATTTGGAATCCAATGGTAGATCCACATGGCCCTACCACGGATGTTTTAGCAAACACCTCCCCACCACTGCTCTAGACCACTACTCAGCAGGCTCCAAATTTCTGGCATCTCTGTTCTACACCATTTTCATGAAACTCAGTAAATCAAGGCACTGTCTGGTATACTCATGATCAGCAACAGGACATCCAATGTTTCTCCAGTGCCACCTGGTCATAGGAATTTCAAAAATTTCATGGTATTTATCTAGCCAATTTTCAAGCATGAAGTTGGAGGCACTGTGGGTTTCAGTTCATTCAGCAAACATTAAATGGTGAGGAAGCTCATTTCAATGAAATCTCTGGAGAACTCTCACAGGCACGGCTTCCCAAAGAGTGGACAAAAGGTCACATTAGGCCAGGCCCATTGAGGTCTACAATGTGAGGTCCATGTGTGTTTTGACTCTCAACTATGGCTGCCATTTCTTTAAGAATAAAATCATGTGATATCCTTGCTGAGATTCCCAGGCCTCTGTGGAAATCCACCCGGGGCCTAGGTCTCAGTTTCCACGAGCGACTTTCATGCGTGGCCTCTTAAAATCCCAACAAAATTCATGGCAATGCTTCTCTGAGTTCAGTTCCAAAACCCAGTCTCTAAGGGGAATCACACCAGAGTTCAAGCTCACGTGGACCCAGTCATTTTTTCCAATGCAACACAAATGACCAAAATTAAAACCAAAACACTCCCACATGGCCTTCATCTTATTCCATATAGTCAATCATCTTAACCTCTGGCTGGAGGTTTCCATGAGAGGCGTAGCCCAAGACAGTGTCCAAAATCAGCTCGTTTGCCCCTCATTTGCCTAAAGTCAGGGTAGCCTGGACACCGTTTCTCTGAAACAGGAGCGAACAAATAAGCCTGCCGTTAATACTTCTATGTTTCTCCAATTTGAGGCCTACTGATTTTAGGTATCGATTCTTTAGGTGATTTAGAGTCATGCGAAAACACAAGCACCTCTGCAGGGCTTTGAAGAACTCATTTGACCCAAAGAATCCCTATTGTCATTTGATGGATTGCAGGAACCTAACAGAGGAAGGCAAGAGACTTCATCCACAATGAATTATATTTTTTGCCATTTTGGTTTTGGAAGCTCACGTGGGATCATTCTTAAGATCCATCAGGTGCTGAGAATCTAAGTCACAGCCACACACAGGCCCAAGAGGCTGATAAATACACATCCCTTTCCAAAGCAATTAAGCAAAGAGCCACAGGTGAGGCCCATTCATTTCCATTTGAAAACTGTTTTCATCAGGCTTCACAAAGGGGTGGCCTGAGGCAAAGACCTTCCTGACATTCAGTGCAACACAACAATAAGTAAGCAAAAGGCCCAAAGCAGGGTTTCTGCACTGAGACTTTCCTGGTCACACTGATATCTGAGTTTTCTGAGATGCTCGCCATTCTCTTCAGCTATCCAGTACCTGGCCATGTCACAGAGCTTGGAGGTGGTACATATTTTGTACACAAATCCATGAGCCTATTCTGGAGAGTGGCCAGAATTCAGGAAGAAAACTACAACTTAGAATGATAGAGGGGTTGCACATCGATTAGACAAGCTGCAGTCCATTCATATATTGGGCATGGGAAGATTTATACTAGACAGGACACATCCATTAATGCATTCTCTTTTCTAATGTCTACAACAACGGACACAGTGGGATACACAGAAACAGAAACACTCGCCGTGTCAAATGACTTACTAGAAACTGTCCACTCCAAACCAAACAAACCGCCTTTTCTATCTATTCTCAGAACATGAGACAAAACAACAAACCCACACCCACTCCCACAAAGGCACCTCCTTCCCCCAAGTACGTCTGTGACTATCCGGAGTGTCCTCTGACTGGTGGGCCATACTATGTTCCCCCGAAATGGCCTGTCTTCTCTCAGATCTTGTTTCCTTGACCAACTCTGTGAAGATGTCAGGAAAAAGTGGTTAGCCACTACCTGTTTTCTCAGGAAAGGTCCATCTTCAGAGCTCTCCTGGCATTTGGCCATCCTCACATCATTAGGTACCAAGAAAACTGACTCTGTCCTTGGTAAATCCAAACAAGTGAGCCCACTGGGACTGGGACTGGGACTGCCTCTGGGTGCCTGGCTTCTTGGATACCAAGTTCAGAGAGTTCCATCACCAAGGAAATGAGGTATGTCACATTCTTTGGAACTGAATGAGGTCACTGCCTTGGCAACCACTTTGTCCTAACAGTTGCTTCCAAGGGTAACATAAGATGGAGGTTGCCCCTACTTCCTGTGACACTTTCATAAGGTAGAATGTATATCACCATTGGCACCCGGGAACAGCTCTCCACTCAGCCCTGGTTTGGTCCATCTTCTGTACAATAAGAAGAGAGAGAGGCAGATTCAGACACATCCCTTCATCCTGACCAGGTTGTTTGCCATGGAAGATGACTTTTGCTCTCTCAGGTGCTTCATACCTGCCTACAACTTCTCCAGGTATCATTTGTGCATGGACATTTGAGGTTCTCATCAGGTGGAAGGTCCCCAAATTTCCTGTATTGTAAGAACCACTCTGTCCCTGCTCTTCTGTAAAATGATTGAGGGAACAGTGTATACTTGGGGTTAAAAACAGGTTTGATTTGGGTTACGAGTGATTCTGTGTGATGAATAAAGGTATTGGGAACCTGCAATATTTACAAGAATATAGAGGTGAAATATAAGTAGGAAAACAGAAATCTAGGTATGATTTGAAGCCCAGAAGGGTTTTGCCCTTGATTGGGATACTTAGCTTTGAATGATGTTCTGCAAAGATGCCTCAGATAATTCGATATACAATGGCATAGGACCTTGTACATTGGATGATTGAATTTAGAGAGAACATCCAGTCAAAAAGGGATATTCAATAGGATTAGGAAGATAGTCGGTAGGTTTAGGAAGAAGAGTGAGTATAGAATTTGGACCAAAAGTTCTTTAGCAATAGACTTTCGGTTGTTGAGTGAATGTAAATGTCAGCACATATGAAGAGTCAGTCACTATGTTGAACTGGAGAAAATATGTAGAAAAGCAGATATCAATAGAAATATTAGGAAATCAGGCAAAGTATAAAGTGAGTGATAGAATTAGACATTTTCAACAGGGTTGAGTTTGAATATATAAATTAGGAAAAAAACAAATATGTAGTCACCAATAGGATTGACAATTGACAGCATTAGGCAACCTGGACATGGATGTTTTTAGAAATCCATGTTCACTTTCCATTTAGGCTTTGGTACAATCATAAGTGTGACCTTTCCATTTTTTGTCCAGAATATTACTGTGATAATGAGGTGACATGAGTATTTCTTTCACCATTTCTGGGAGCAATATATTGAAGTTGTAAAATGAGAATCGGGGGTACAAAGAGGTGTACCCTGTTTCTAGGAATATAGAGAAAAAGCATGAATAGACCATACTGTGAATAAATAATATAACTTTTTTGAACTTTAAATAATGAACTGAACTGATATCTGAAAAATTAAAGGAAATCGTATATTGATATACAATCATTCATTCCAACCAGGTATATATGTAATGGAAATATTTGTGTTTTGGTTTATCATGAAGAGTGTGTGACGTTTGCTTCAAAATGATTATGGAAATTCAAAATAATGTGTTTGGAAAGAAGTCTCATGAAAAGACCAGTCAAGAAACCCTGACAATACATGTGTTCTGAAGCAAGAAGTGGTGAAAGTTGAAACAAATGCTTATTAATTTGTGAACTTGTGGATGAAATGTATATCCTGTGATGTGCAAAAACTGAAGAAACAATAATGTACCAGTGTCGAATACAAATGAATGACAAATTACATATCATGTCCCATAGGAGTCTACTTGCATTGATGTTAGACTGGGTCAGTTACTGTAGAATAATTAGGATTTGTATGCACCATTCACTGAAGTTAGTTTTCAATACTAGGAAACAAATATGTATTTCAGGTGGATGAATATTTCTGATTATAATCTTGTGAAAAGTGGATTATAAATCCACATACATGAACATGAATGAATTTAGAGAGTGTGTATTAGACACATATATTTCATATTTTGAAAAATTTGGAGAGTATATCTATATCTATATCTATATCTATACCTATACACACACACACACACACACACACAACTCACAGACATTAAAAAGTACCAATATAAATGCCAATCGAAATTCATCAGTAAATATGTATCATCCACAAATGCAAAAATATTTATTTTACTAAACATGAGCTAATGAATAATGTTGTTCTACTAGGAGGCTCTCCTATAAGTTGAATTTTCATTTCCAACAGCATTTAGGAGGAGTGAACTCTTCTCACAATTTGTATCTGCCAAGACAGCCACCTCACAAAAATGTACGTGTGATACCTGGTAGGATTCTATATATGCATATGAATATACGTGTGTGAAGAGACTACAGAAAAAGGAAACAAGAATTCACATATTTGTTAAGTTTAAAACACATGGAGAATATTTCAAATAAATTTGACTAGATTTATAACTCCTACCTTATATAATGCAAATGTCAAGTCCAACTATACAACATGTCTCCTCTGAAGTACTTGTATTTCTAAAGTGTTGGGTTAATTTTCTCTATTATATTAGGATGAATAGTCTGAGTCTACTAGGTATGGGTTAGTGTCAGGGATTCAGTATTTCGAATGGAAAATTGTAAAATGAATCCAATGTGTATGTAAATATATGCTGCACAAATATTCTCCCGCTCTCATCCAGAACAATGCCTTGACATTACCTTCACCCCAAGTAAGACACAATTAGAGGAGAAGAGTTACAAAATCAGTGAATACATATCTGGAATGGAAAATGCTCAGGAGTTCACAACCTTGGAGGTGGTTGAGGAGTTTCCAAAACTAAGGGACAGGGTAAACACTCCACAAACATGGAGCTCTGCTGGCCTAAAAACTTTTTGAGAAACTGCCTCTGAGCTTCCACACTTGAAATATATGTTGTTTTCAGGAGATTTGGCTTCCTCTGTAGTGAGAACATCAAAGCTGGGTCTGCATCTATGTGACCTGGAGGACATGGTTTCTTATTTTCCAATGAAAAAGATGAAGCAGTGCTGAATCCTCTCTTTGTAGGTAAACTGAGGCCACTGGGGACTAAGTGTCTCCCCGTGTGGACTGTGAAGCCATTTGGTCCTCTTCCTTTTTTTGTGGTGTTTTTGCTGCTGCACTGTGAGTTTGGTATTTGTTTCACAAAATACTAGGAGCTAAACTGGGACACAGTGCTGGAGGGAGTTCTGTCACGTGTGGTGGGTCAGGGTCTGCAAGAGAATGCACCAACTAGGCTCCTATCTCTCACAGCTTGCCCCATTGCCCCCTTGTCCATATCAACCTGATTCTTAATTTTCCTCTGAAAACTCTCCATATAACAAGATGCCTTTACATATAAGGGTCTGTTGGCTGCACCATGTCAGTTACAAGCCATTTGGAATCCAATGGTAGATCCACATGGC
This sequence comes from Callospermophilus lateralis, assembly GCF_048772815.1. Classification (NCBI taxonomy): domain Eukaryota; kingdom Metazoa; phylum Chordata; class Mammalia; order Rodentia; family Sciuridae; genus Callospermophilus; species Callospermophilus lateralis. Next base: position 700,588 of record NW_027515678.1, read on the forward strand.
CCTACCACGGATGTTTTATCAAACACCTCCCCACCACTGCTCTAGACCCACTACTCAGCAGGCTCCAAATTTCTGGCATCTCTGTTCTACACCATTTTCATGAAACTCAGTAAATCAAGGCACTGTCTGGTATACTCATGATCAGCAACAGGACATCCAATGTTTCTCCAGTGCCACCTGGTCATAGGAATTTCAAAAATTTCATGGTATTTATCTAGCCATTTTTCAAGCATGAAGTTGGAGGCACTGTGGGTTTCAGTTCATTCAGCAAACATTAAATGGTGAGGAAGCTCATTTCAATGAAATCTCTGGAGAACTCTAACAGGCATGGCTTCCCAAAGAGTGGACAAAAGGTCACATTAGGCCAGGCCCATTGAGGTCTACAATGTGAGGTCCATGTGTGTTTTGACTCTCAACTATGGCTGCCATTTCTTTAAGAATAAAATCATGTGATATCCTTGCTGAGATTCCCAGGCTTCTGTGGAAATCCACCCGGGGCCTAGGTCTCAGTTTCCAAGAGCGACTTTCATGCGTGGCCTCTTAAAATCCCAACAAAATTCATGGCAATGCTTCTCTGAGTTCAGTTCCAAAACCCAGTCTCTAAGGGGAATCACACCAGAGTTCAAGCCCACGTGGACCCAGTCATTTTTTCCAATGCCACACAAATGACCAAAATTAAAACCAAAACACTCCCACATGGCCCTCATCTTATTTCATATAGTCAATCATCTTAACCTCTGGCTGGAGGTTTCCATGAGGGGCGCAGCCCAAGACAGTGTCCAAAATCAGCTCGTTTGCCCCTCATTTGTCTAAAGTCAGGGTAGCCTGGACACCGTTTCTGTGAACCAGGAGTGAACAAATAAGCCTGCCGTTAATACTTCTGTGTTTCTCCAATTTGAGGCCTACTGATTTTAGGTATCGATTCTTTAGGTGATTTAGAGTCATGCGAAAACACAAGTACCTCTGCAGGGTTTTGAAGAACTCATTTGACCCAAAGAATCCCTATTGTCATTTGATGGAGTGCAGGAACCTAACAGAGGAAGGCAAGAGACTTCATCCACAATGAATGAAATTTTTTGCCATTTTGGTTTTGGAAGCTCACATGGGATCATTCTTAAGATCCATCAGGTGCTGAGAATCTAAGTCACAGCCACACACAGGCCCAAGAGGCTGATAAAGACACATCCCTTTCCAAAGCAATTAAGCAAAGAGCCACAGGTGAGGCCCATTCATTTCCATTTGAAAACTGTTTTCTTCAGGCTTCACAAAGGGGTGGCCTGAGGCAAAGACCTTCCTGACATTCAGTGCAACACAACAATAAGTAAGCAAAAGGCCCAAAGCAGGGTTTCTGCACTGAGACTTTCCTGGTCACATTGATATCTGAGTTTTCTGAGATGCTCGCCATTCTCTTCAGCTATCCAGTACATGGCCATGTCACAGAGCTTGGAGGTGGTACATATTTTGGACACAAATCCATGAGCCTATTCTGGAGAGTGGCCAGAATTCAGGAAGAAAACTACAACTTAGAAAGATAGCAGGTGTTGCACATCGATAAGACAAGCTGCAGTCCATTCATATATTGGGCATGGGAAGATTTATACTAGACAGGACACATCCATTAATGCATTCTCTTTTCTAATGTCTACAACAACGGACACAGTGGGATACACAGAAACAGAAACACTCGCCGTGTCAAATGACTTACTAGAAACTGTCCACTCCAAACCAAACAAACCGCCTTTTCTATCTATTCTCAGAACATGAGACAAAACAACAAACCCACACCCACTCCCACATAGGCACCTCCTTCCCCCAAGTACGTCTGTGACTATCCGGAGTGTCCTCTGACTGGTGGGCCATACTATGTTCCCCCGAAATGGCCTGTCTTCTCTCAGATCTTGTATCTTTGACCAACTCTGTGAAGATGTCAGGAAAAAGTGGTTAGCCACTACCTGTTTTCTCAGGAAAGGTCCATCTTCAGAGCTCTCCTGGCATTTGGCCATCCTCACATCATTAGGTACCAAGAAAACTGACTCTGTCCTTGGTAAATCCAAACAAGTGAGCCCACTGGGACTGGGACTGGGACGGCCTCTGGGTGCCTGGCTTCTTGGATACCAAGTTCAGAGAGTTCCATCACCAAGGAAATGAGGTATGTCACATTCTTTGGAACTGAATGAGGTCACTGCCTTGGCAACCACTTTGTCCTAACAGTTGCTTCCAAGGGTAACATAAGATGGAGGTTGCCCCTACTTCCTGTGACACTTTCATAAGGTAGAATGTATATCACCATTGGCACCCGGGAACAGCTCTCCACTCAGCCCTGGTTTGGTCCATCTTCTGTACAATAAGAAGAGAGAGAGGCAGATTCAGACACATCCCTTCATCCTGACCAGGTTGTTTGCCATGGAAGATGACTTTTGCTCTCTCAGGTGCTTCATACCTGCCTACATCTTCTCCAGGTATCATTTGTGCATGGACATTTGAGGTTCTCATCAGGTGGAAAGTCCCCAACTTTCCTGTATTGTAAGAACCACTCTGTCCCTGCTCTTCTGTAAAATGATTGAGGGAACAGTGTATACTTGGGGTTAAAAACAGGTTTGATTTGGGTTACGAGTGATTCTGTGTGATGAATAATGGTATTGGGAACCTGCAATATTTACAAGAATATAGAGGTGAAATATAAGTAGGAAAACAGAAATCTAGGTATGATTTGAAGCCCAGAAGGGTTTTGCCCTTGATTGGGATACTTAGCTTTGAATGATGTTCTGCAAAGATGCCTCAGATAATTCGATATACAATGGCATAGGACCTTGTACATTGGATGATTGAATTTAGAGAGAACATCCAGTCAAAAAGGGATATTCAATAGGATTAGGAAGGTAGTCGGTAGGTTTAGGAAGAAGAGTGAGTATAGAATTTGGACAAAAGTTCTTTAGCAATAGACTTTCGGTTGTTGAGTGAATGTAAATGTCAGCACATATGAAGAGTCAGTCACTATGTTGAACTGGGGAAAATATGTAGAAAAGCAGATATCAATAGAAATATTAGGAAATCAGGCAAAGTATAAAGTGAGTGATAGAATTAGACATTTTCAACAGGGTTGAGTTTGAATATATAAATTAGGAAAAAAACAAATATGTAGTCACCAATAGGATTGACAATTGACAGCATTAGGCAACCTGGACATGGATGTTTTTAGAAATCCATGTTCACTTTCCATTTAGGCTTTGGTACAATCATAAGTGTGACCTTTCCATTTTTTGTCCAGAATATTACTGTGATAATGAGGTGACATGAGTATTTCTTTCACCATTTCTGGGAGCAATATATTGAAGATGTAAAATGAGAATCGGGGTTACAAAGAGGTGTACCCTGTTTCTAGGAATATAGAGAAAAAGCATGAATAGACCATACTGTGAATAAATAATATAACTTTTTTGAACTTTAAATAATGAACTGAACTGATATCTGAAAAATTAAAGGAAATCGTATATTGATATACAATCATTCATTCCAACCAGGTATATATGTAATGGAAATATTTGTGTTTTGGTTTATCATGAAGAGTGTGTGACGTTGGCTTCAAAATGATTATGGAAATTCAAAATAATGTGTTTGGAAAGAAGTCTCATGAAAAGACCAGTCAAGAAACCCTGACAATACATGTGTTCTGAAGCAAGAAGTGGTGAAAGTTGAAACAAATGCTTATTAATTTGTGAATTTTGGATGAAATGTATATCCTGTGATGTGCAAAAACTGAAGAAACAATAATGTACCAGTGTCGAATACAAATGAATGACAAATTACAGATCATGTCCCATAGGAGTCTACTTGCATTGATGTTAGACTGGGTCAGTTACTGTAGAATAATTAGGATTTGTATGCATCATTCACTGAAGTTAGTTTTCAGTACTAGGAAACAAATATGTATTTCAGGTGGATGAATATTTCTGATTATCATCTTGTGAAAAGTGGATTATAAATCCACATACATGAACATGAATGAATTTAGAGAGTGTATATTAGACACACATATTTCATATTTTGAAAAATTTGGAGAGTATATCTATATCTATATCTATATCTATACACACACACACACACACACACACAACTCACAGACATTAAAAAGTACCAATATAAATGCCAATCGAAATTCATCAGTAAATATGTATCATCCACAAATGCAAAAATATTTATTTTACTGAACATGAGCTAATGAATAATGTTGTTCTACTAGGACGCTCTCCTATAAGTTGAATTTTCATTTCCAACAGCATTTAGGAGGAGTGAACTCTTCTCACAATTTGTATCTGCCAAGACAGCCACCTCACAAAAATGTACGTGTGATACCTGGTAGGATTCTATATATGCATATAAATATACATGTGTGAATAGACTACAGAAAAAGGAAACAAAAATTCACATATTTGTTAAGTTTAAAACACATGGAGAATATTTCAAATAAATTTGACTAGATTTATAACTCCTACCTTATATAATGCAAATGTCAAGTCCAACTATACAACATGTCTCCTCTGAAGTACTTGTATTTCTAATGTGTTGGGTTAATTTTCTCCATTATATTAGGATGAATAGTCTGAGTCTACTAGGTATGGGTTAGTGTCAGGGATTCAGTATTTCGAATGGAAAATTGGAAAATGAATCCAATGTGTATGTAAATATATGCTGCACAAATATCCTCCCGCTCTCATCCAGAACAATGCCTTGACATTACCTTCACCCCAAGTAAGACACAATTAGAGGAGAAGAGTTACAAAATCAGTGAATACATATCTGGAATGGAAAATGCTCAGGAGTTCACAACCTTGGAGGTGGTAGAGGAGTTTCCAAAACTAAGGGACAGGGTAAACACTCCACAAACATGGAGCTCTGCTGGCCTAAAAACTTTTTGAGAAACTGCCTCTGAGCTTCCACACTTGAAATATATGTTGTTTTCAGGAGATTTGGCTTCCTCTGTAGTGAGAACATCAAAGCTGGGTCTGCATCTATGTGACCTGGAGGACATGGTTTCTTATTTTCCAATGAACAAGATGAAGCAGTGCTGAATCCTCTCTTTGTAGGTAAACTGAGGCCACTGGGGACTAAGTGTCTCCCCGTGTGGACTGTGAAGCCATTTGGTCCTCTTCCACTTTTTGTGGTATTTTTGCTGCTGCACTGTGAGTTTGGTATTTGTTTCACGAAATACTAGGAGCTAAACTGGGACACAGTGCTGGAGGGAGTTCTGTCACGTGTGGTGGGTCAGGGTCTGCAAGAGAATGCACCAACTAGGCTCCTATCTCTCACAGCTTGCCCCATTGCCCCCTTGTCCATATCAACCTGATTCTTAATTTTCCTCTGAAAACTCTCCATATAACAAGATGCCTTTACATGTAATGGTCTGTTGGCTGCACCATGTCAGTTACAAGCCATTTGGAATCCAATGGTAGATCCACATGGCCCTACCACGGATGTTTTATCAAACACCTCCCCACCACTGCTCTAGACCCACTACTCAGCAGGCTCCAAATTTCTGGCATCTCTGTTCTACACCATTTTCATGAAACTCAGTAAATCAAGGCACTGTCTGGTATACTCATGATCAGCAACAGGACATCCAATGTTTCTCCAGTGCCACCTGGTCATAGGAATTTCAAAAATTTCATGGTATTTATCTAGCCATTTTTCAAGCATGAAGTTGGAGGCACTGTGGGTTTCAGTTCATTCAGCAAACATTAAATGGTGAGGAAGCTCATTTCAATGAAATCTCTGGAGAACTCTCACAGGCATGGCTTCCCAAAGAGTGGACAAAAGGTCACATTAGGCCAGGCCCATTGAGGTCTACAATGTGAGGTCCATGTGTGTTTTGACTCTCAACTATGGCTGCCATTTCTTTAAGAATAAAATCATGTGATATCCTTGCTGAGATTCCCAGGCCTCTGTGGAAATCCACCCGGGGCCTAGGTCTCAGTTTCCAAGAGCGACTTTCATGCGTGGCCTCTTAAAATCCCAACAAAATTCATGGCAATGCTTCTCTGAGTTCAGTTCCAAAACCCAGTCTCTAAGGGGAATCACACCAGAGTTCAAGCCCACGTGGACCCAGTCATTTTTTCCAATGCCACACAAATGACCAAAATTAAAACCAAAACACTCCCACATGGCCCTCATCTTATTCCAGATAGTCAATCATCTTAACCTCTGGCTGGAGGTTTCCATGAGGGGCGCAGCCAATGACAGTGTCCAAAATCAGCTCGTTTGCCCCTCATTTGTCTAAAGTCAGGGTAGCCTGGACACCGTTTCTGTGAACCATTAGTGAACAAATAAGCCTGCCGTTAATACTTCTGTGTTTCTCCAATTTGAGGCCTACTGATTTTAGGTATCGATTCTTTAGGTGATTTAGAGTCATGCGAAAACACAAGCACCTCTGCAGGGCTTTGAAGAACTCATTTGACCCAAAGAATCCCTATTGTCATTTGATGGAGTGCAGGAACCTAACAGAGGAAGGCAAGAGACTTCATCCACAATGAATGAAATTTTTTGCCATTTTGGTTTTGGAAGCTCACATGGGATCATTCTTAAGATCCATCAGGTGCTGAGAATATAAGTCACAGCCACACACAGGCCCAAGAGGCTGATAAAGACACATCCCTTTCCAAAGCAATTAAGCAAAGAGCCACAGGTGAGGCCCATTCATTTCCATTTGAAAACTGTTTTCTTCAGGCTTCACAAAGGGGTGGCCTGAGGCAAAGACCTTCCTGACATTCAGTGCAACACAACAATAAGTAAGCAAAAGGCCCAAAGCAGGGTTTCTGCACTGAGACTTTCCTGGTCACACTGATATCTGAGTTTTCTGAGATGCTCGCCATTCTCTTCAGCTATCCAGTACATGGCCATGTCACAGAGCTTGGAGGTGGTACATATTTTGGACACAAATCCATGAGCCTATTCTGGAGAGTGGCCAGAATTCAGGAAGAAAACAACAACTTAGAAAGATTGCAGGTGTTGCACATCGATAAGACAAGCTGCAGTCCATTCATATATTGGGCATGGGAAGATTTATACTAGACAGGACACATCCATTAATGCATTCTCTTTTCTAATGTCTACAACAACGGACACAGTGGGATACACAGAAAGAGAAACACTCGCCGTGTCAAATGACTAACTAGAAACTGTCCACTCCAAACCAAACAAACCGCCTTTTCTATCTATTCTCAGAACATGAGACAAAACAACAAACCCACACCCACTCCCACAAAGGCACCTCCTTCCCCCAAGTACGTCTGTGACTATCCGGAGTGTCCTCTGACTGGTGGGCCATACTTTGTTCCCCCGAAATGGCCTGTCTTCTCTCAGATCTTGTTTCCTTGACCAACTCTGTGAAGATGTCAGGAAAAAGTGGTTAGCCACTACCTGTTTTCTCAGGAAAGGTCCATCTTCAGAGCTCTCCTGGCATTTGGCCATCCTCACATCATTAGGTACCAAGAAAACTGACTCTGTCCTTGGTAAATCCAAACAAGTCAGCCCACTGGGACTGGGACTGGGACTGCCTCTGGGTGCCTGGCTTCTTGGATACCAAGTTCAGAGAGTTCCATCACCATGGAAATGAGGTATGTCACATTCTTTGGAACTGAATGAGGTCACTGCCTTGGCAACCACTTTGTCCTAACAGTTGCTTCCAAGGGTAACATAAGATGGAGGTTGCCCCTACTTCCTGTGACACTTTCATAAGGTAGAATGTATATCACCATTGGCACCCGGGAACAGCTCTCCACTCAGCCCTGGTTTGGTATATCTTCTGTACAATAAGAAGAGAGAGAGGCAGATTCAGACACATCCCTTCATCCTGACCAGGTTGTTTGCAATGGAAGATGACTTTTGCTCTCTCAGGTGCTTCATACCTGCCTACAACTTTTCCAGGTATCATTTGTGCATGGACATTTGAGGTTCTCATCAGGAGGAAGGTCCCCAACTTTCCTGTATTGTAAGAACCACTCTGTCCCTGCTCTTCTGTAAAATGATTGAGGGAACAGTGTATACTTGGGGTTAAAAACAGGTTTGATTTGAGTTACGAGTGATTCTGTGTGATGAATAATGGTATTGGGAACCTGCAATATTTACAAGAATATAGAAGTGAAATATAAGTAGGAAAACAGAAATCTAGGTATGATTTGAAGCCCAGAAGGGTTTTGCCCTTGATTGGGATACTTAGCTTTGAATGATGTTCTGCAAAGATGCCTCAGATAATTCGATATACAATGGCATCGGACCTTGTACATTGGATGATTGAATTTAGAGAGAACATCCAGTCAAAAAGGGATATTCAATAAGATTAGGAAGATAGTCGGTAGGTTTAGGAAGAAGAGTGAGTATAGAATTTGGACCAAAAGTTCTTTAGCAATAGACTTTCGGTTGTTGAGTGAATGTAAATGTCAGCACATATGAAGAGTCAGTCACTATGTTGAACTGGGGAAAATATGTAGAAAAGCAGATATCAATAGAAATATTAGGAAATCAGGCAAAGTATAAAGTGAGTGATAGAATTAGACATTTTCAACAGGGTTGAGTTTGAATATATAAATTAGGAAAAAAACAAATATGTAGTCACCAATAGGATTGACAATTGACAGCATTAGGCAACCTGGACATGGATGTTTTTAGAAATCCATGTTCACTTTCCATTTAGGCTTTGGTACAATCATAAGTGTGACCTTTCCATTTTTTGTCCAGAATATTACTGTGATAATGAGGTAAACTGTGATAATCACCATTTCTTGGAGCAATATATTGAAGATGTAAAATGAGAATCGGGGTTACAAAGAGATGTACCATGTTTCTAGGAATATAGAGAAAAAGCATGAATAGACCATACTGTGAATAAATAATATAACTTATTTGAACTTTAAATAATGAACTGAACTGATATCTGAAAAAATAAAGGAAATCGTATATTGATATACAATCATTCATTCCAACCAGGTATATATGTAATGGAAATATTTGTGTTTTGGTTTATCATGAAGAGTGTGTGACGTTGGCTTCAAAATGATTATGGAAATTCAAAATAATGTGTTTGGAAAGAAGTCTCATGAAAAGACCAGTCAAGAAACCCTTACAATACATGGGTTCTGAAGCAAGAAGTGGTGAAAGTTGAAACAAATGCTTATTAATTTGTGAACTTGTGGATGAAATGTATATCCTGTGATGTGCAAAAACTGAAGAAACAACAATGTACCAGTGTCGAATACAAATGAATGACAAATTACAGATCATGTCCCATGGAGTCTACTTGCATTGATGTTAGACTGGGTCAGTTACTGTAGAATAATTAGGATTTGTATGCACCATTCACTGAAGTTAGTTTTCAGTACTAGGAAACAAATATGTATTTCAGGTGGATGAATATTTCTGATTATCATCTTGTGAAAAGTGGATTATAAATCCACATACATGAACATGAATGAATTTAGAGAGTGTATATTAGACACATATATTTCATATTTTGAAAAACTTGGAGAGTATATCTATATCTATATCTATATCTATATCTATACACACACACACACACACACACACACACACACAACTCACAGACATTAAAAAGTACCAATATAAATGCCAATCGAAATTCATCAGTAAATATGTATCATCCACAAATGCAAAAATATTTATTTTACTGAACATGAGCTAATGAATAATGTTGTTCTACTAGGACGCTCTCCTATAAGTTGAATTTTCATTTCCAACAGCATTTAGGAGGAGTGAACTCTTCTCACAATTTGTATCTGCCAAGACAGCCACCTCACAAAAATGTACGTGTGATACCTGGTAGGATTCTATATATGCATATAAATATACATGTGTGAATAGACTACAGAAAAAGGAAACAAAAATTCACATATTTGTTAAGTTTAAAACACATGGAGAATATTTCAAATAAATTTGACTAGATTTATAACTCCTACCTTATATAATGCAAATGTCAAGTCCAACTATACAACATGTCTCCTCTGAAGTACTTGTATTTCTAATGTGTTGGGTTAATTTTCTCCATTATATTAGGATGAATAGTCTGAGTCTACTAGGTATGGGTTAGTGTCAGGGATTCAGTATTTCGAATGGAAAATTGGAAAATGAATCCAATGTGTATGTAAATATATGCTGCACAAATATCCTCCCGCTCTCATCCAGAACAATGCCTTGACATTACCTTCACCCCAAGTAAGACACAATTAGAGTAGAAGAGTTACAAAATCAGTGAATACATATCTGGAATGGAAAATGTTCAGGAGTTCACAACCTTGGAGGTGGTAGAGGAGTTTCCAAAACTAAGGGACAGGGTAAACACTCCACAAACATGGAGCTCTGCTGGCCTAAAAACTTTTTGAGAAACTGCCTCTGAGCTTCCACACTTGAAATATATGTTGTTTTCAGGAGATTTGGCTTCCTCTGTAGTGAGACCATCAAAGCTGGGTCTGCATCTATGTGACCTGGAGGACATGGTTTCTTATTTTCCAATGAACAAGATGAAGCAGTGCTGAATCCTCTCTTTGTAGGTAAACTGAGGCCACTGGGGACTAAGTGTCTCCCCGTGTGGACTGTGAAGCCATTTGGTCCTCTTCCACTTTTTGTGGTGTTTTTGCTGCTGCACTGTGAGTTTGGTATTTGTTTCACGAAATACTAGGAGCTAAACTGGGACACAGTGCTGGAGGGAGTTCTGTCACGTGTGGTGGATCAGGGTCTGCAAGAGAATGCACCAACTAGGCTCCGATCTCTCACAGCTTGCCCCATTGCCCCCTTGTCCATATCAACCTGATTCTTAATTTTCCTCTGAAAACTCTCCATATAACAAGATGCCTTTACATATAATGGTCTGTTGGCTGCACCATGTCAGTTACAAGCCATTTGGAATCCAATGGTAGATCCACATGGCCCTACCACGGATGTTTTATCAAACACCTCCCCACCACTGCTCTAGACCCACTACTCAGCAGGCTCCAAATTTCTGGCATCTCTGTTCTACACCATTTTCATGAAACTCAGTAAATCAAGGCACTGTCTGGTATACTCATGATCAGCAACAGGACATCCAATGTTTCTCCAGTGCCACCTGGTCATAGGAATTTCAAAAATTTCATGGTATTTATCTAGCCATTTTTCAAGCATGAAGTTGGAGGCACTGTGGGTTTCAGTTCATTCAGCAAACATTAAATGGTGAGGAAGCTCATTTCAATGAAATCTCTGGAGAACTCTCACAGGCATGGCTTCCCAAAGAGTGGACAAAAGGTCACATTAGGCCAGGCCCATTGAGGTCTACAATGTGAGGTCCATGTGTGTTTTGACTCTCAACTATGGCTGCCATTTCTTTAAGAATAAAATCATGTGATATCCTTGCTGAGATTCCCAGGCCTCTGTGGAAATCCACCCGGGGCCTAGGTCTCAGTTTCCAAGAGCGACTTTCATGCGTGGCCTCTTAAAATCCCAACAAAATTCATGGCAATGCTTCTCTGAGTTCAGTTCCAAAACCCAGTCTCTAAGGGGAATCACACCAGAGTTCAAGCCCACGTGGACCCAGTCATTTTTCCAATGCCACACAAATGACCAAAATTAAAACCAAAACACTCCCAAATGGCCCTCATCTTATTTCATATAGTCAATCATCTTAACCTCTGGCTGGAGGTTTCCATGAGGGGCGCAGCCAATGACAGTGTCCAAAATCAGCTCGTTTGCCCCTCATTTGTCTAAAGTCAGGGTAGCCTGGACACCGTTTCTGTGAACCAGGAGTGAACAAATAACCCTGCCATTAATACTTCTGTGTTTCTCCAATTTGAGGCCTACTGATTTTAGGTATAGATTCTTTAGGTGATTTAGAGTCATGCGAAAACACAAGTACCTCTGCAGGGCTTTGAAGAACTCATTTGACCCAAAGAATCCCTATTGTCATTTGATGGAGTGCAGGAACCTAACAGAGGAAGGCAAGAGACTTCATCCACAATGAATGAAATTTTTTGCCATTTTGGTTTTGGAAGCTCACATGGGATCATTCTTAAGATCCATCAGTTGCTGAGAATCTAATTCACAGCCACACACAGGCCCAAGAGGCTGATAAAGACACATCCCTTTCCAAAGCAATTAAGCAAAGAGCCACAGGTGAGGCCCATTCATTTCCATTTGAAAACTGTTTTCATCAGGCTTCACAAAGGGGTGGCCTGAGGCAAAGACCTTCCTGACATTCAGTGCAACACAACAATAAGTAAGCAAAAGGCCCAAAGCAGGGTTTCTGCACTGAGACTTTCCTGGTCACACTGATATCTGAGTTTTCTGAGATGCTCGCCATTCTCTTCAGCTATGCAGTACATGTCCATGTCACAGAGCTTGGAGGTGGTACATATTTTGGACACAAATCCATGAGCCTATTCTGGAGAGTGGCCAGAATTCAGGAAGAAAACTACAACTTAGAAAGATTGCAGGTGTTGCACATCGATAAGACAAGCTGCAGTCCATTCATATATTGGGCATGGGAAGATTTATACTAGACAGGACACATCCATTAATGCATTCTCTTTTCTAATGTCTACAACAACGGACACAGTGGGATACACAGAAAGAGAAACACTCGCCGTGTCAAATGACTTACTAGAAACTGTCCACTCCAAACCAAACAAACCGCCTTTTCTATCTATTCTCAGAACATGAGACAAAATAACAAACCCACACCCACTCCCACAAAGGCACCTCCTTCCCCCAAGTACGTCTGTGACTATCCGGAATGTCCTCTGACTGGTGGGCCATACTATGTTCCCCCGAAATGGCCTGTCTTCTCTCAGATCTTGTTTCCTTGACCAACTCTGTGAAGATGTCAGGAAAAAGTGGTTAGCCACTACCTGTTTTCTCAGGAAAGGTCCATCTTCAGAGCTCTCCTGGTATTTGGCCATCCTCACATCATTAGGTACCAAGAAAACTGACTCTCTCCTTAGTAAATCCAAACAAGTGAGCCCACTGGGACTGGGACTGGGACTGCCTCTGGGTGCCTGGTTTCTTGGATACCAAGTTCAGAGAGTTCCATCACCAAGGAAATGAGGTATGTCACATTCTTTGGAACTGAATGAGGTCACTGCCTTGGCAACCACTTTGTCCTAACAGTTGCTTCCAAGGGTAACATAAGATGGAGGTTGCCCCTACTTCCTGTGACACTTTCATAAGGTAGAATGTATATCACCATTGGCACCCGGGAACAGCTCTCCACTCAGCCCAGGTTTGGTCCATCTTCTGTACAATAAGAAGAGAGAGAGGCAGATTCAGACACATCCCTTCATCCTGACCAGGTTGTTTGCCATGGAAGATGACTTTTGCTCTCTCAGGTGCTTCATACCTGCCTACAACTTCTCCAGGTATCATTTTTGCATGGACATTTGAGGTTCTCATCAGGTGGAAGGTCCCCAACTTTCCTGTATTGTAAGAATCACTCTGTCCCTGCTCTTCTGTAAAATGATTGAGGGAACAGTGTATACTTGGGGTTAAAAACAGGTTTGATTTGGGTTACGAGTGATTCTGTGTGATGAATAATGGTATTGGGAACCTGCAATATTTACAAGAATATAGAAGTGAAATATAAGTAGGAAAACAGAAATCTAGGTATGATTTGAAGCCCAGAAGGGTTTTGCCCTTGATTGGGATACTTAGCTTTGAATGATGTTCTGCAAAGATGCCTCAGATAATTCGATATACAATGGCATAGGACCTTGTACATTGGATGATTGAATTTAGAGAGAACATCCAGTCAAAAAGGGATATTCAATAGGATTAGGAAGATAGTCGGTAGGTTTAGGAAGAAGAGTGAGTATAGAATTTGGACCAAAAGTTCTTTAGCAATAGACTTTCGGTTGTTGAGTGAATGTAAATGTCAGCACATATGAAGAGTCAGTCACTATGTTGAACTGGGGAAAATATGTAGAAAAGCAGATATCAATAGAAATATTAGGAAATCAGGAAAAGCATAAAGTGAGTGATAGAATTAGACATTTTCAACAGGGTTGAGTTTGAATATATAAATTAGGAAAAAAACAAATATGTAGTCACCAATAGGATTGACAATTGACAGCATTAGGCAACCTGGACATGGATGTTTTTAGAAATCCATGTTCACTTTCCATTTAGGCTTTGGTACAATCATAAGTGTGACCTTTCCATTTTTTGTCCAGAATATTACTGTGATAATGAGGTGACATGAGTATTTCTTTCACCATTTCTGGGAGCAATATATTGAAGATGTAAAATGAGAATCGGGGTTACAAAGAGGTGTACCCTGTTTCTAGGAATATAGAGAAAAAGCATGAATAGACCATACTGTGAATAAATAATATAACTTTTTTGAACTTTAAATAATGAACTGAACTGATATCTGAAAAATTAAAGGAAATCATATATTGATATACAATCATTCATTCCAACCAGGTATATATGTAATGGAAATATTTGTGTTTTGGATTATCATGAAGAGTGTGTGACGTTGGCTTCAAAATGATTATGGAAATTCAAAATAATGTGTTTGGAAAGAAGTCTCATGAAAAGACCAGTCAAGAAACCCTGACAATACATGTGTTCTGAAGCAAGATGATTAAAGTTGAAACAAATGCTTATTAATTTGTGAACTTGTGGATGAAATGTATATCCTGTGATGTGCAAAAACTGAAGAAACAATAATGTACCAGTGTCGAATACAAATGAATGACAAATTACAGATCATGTCCCATAGGAGTCTACTTGCATTGATGTTAGACTGGGTCAGTTACTGTAGAATAATTAGGATTTGTATGCACCATTCACTGAAGTTAGTTTTCAGTACTAGGAAACAAATATGTATTTCAGGTGGATGAATATTTCTGATTATCATCTTGTGAAAAGTGGATTATAAATCCACATACATGAACATGAATGAATTTAGAGAGTGTATATTAGACACATATATTTCATATTTTGAAAAATTTGGAGAGTATATCTATATCTATATCTATATCTATACACACACACACACACACACACACACACACAACTCACAGACATTAAAAAGTACCAATATAAATGCCAATCGAAATTCATCAGTAAATATGTATCATCCACAAATGCAAAAATATTTATGTTACTGAACATGAGTTAATGTATAATGTTGTTCTACTAGGACGCTCTCCTATAAGTTGAATTTTCATTTCCAACAGCATTTAGGAGGAGTGAACTCTTCTCACAATTTGTATCTGCCAAGACAGCCACCTCACAAAAATGTACGTGTGATACCTGGTAGGATTCTATATATGCATATAAATATACGTGTGTGAAGAGACTACAGACAAAGGAAACAAGAATTCACATATTTGTTAAATTTAAAACACATGGAGAATATTTCAAATAAATTTGACTAGATTTATAACTCCTACCTTATATAATGCAAATGTCAAGTCCAACTATACAACATGTCTCCTCTGAAGAACTTGTATTTCTACTGTGTTGGGTTAATTTTCTCCATTATATTAGGATGAATAGTCTGAGTCTACTAGGTATGGGTTAGTGTCAGGGATTCAGTATTTCGAATGAAAAATTGGAAAATGAATCCAATGTGTATGTAAATATATGCTGCACAAATATCCTCCCGCTCTCATCCAGAACAATGCCTTGACATTACCTTCACTCCAAGTAAGACACAATTAGAGGAGAAGAGTTACAAAATCAGTGAATACATATCTGGAATGGAAAATGCTCAGGAGTTCACAACCTTGGAGGTGGTAGAGGAGTTTCCAAAACTAAGGGACAGGGTAAACACTCCACAAACATGGAGCTCTGCTGGCCTAAAAACTTTTTGAGAAACTGCCTCTGAGCTTTTACACTTGAAATATATGTGGTTTTCAGGAGATTTTTCTTCCTCTGTAGTGAGAACATCAAAGCTGGGTCTGCATCTATGTGACCTGGAGGACATGGTTTCTTATTTTCCAATGAACAAGATGAAGCAGTGCTGAATCCTATCTTTGTAGGTAAACTGAGGCCATTGGGGACTAAGTGTCTCCCCGTGTGGACTGTGAAGCCATTTGGTCCTCTTCCACTTTTTGTGGTGTTTTGGCTGCTGCACTGTGAGTTTGGTATTTGTTTCACGAAATACTAGGAGCTAACCGGGGACACAGTGCTGGAGGGAGTTCTGTCACGTGTGGTGGGTCAGGGTCTGCAAGAGAATGCACCAACTATTCTCCTATCTCTCACAGCTTGCCCCATTGCCCCCTTGTCCATATCAACCTGATTCTTAATTTTCCTCTGAAAACTCTCCATGTAACAAGATGCCTTTACATATAAGGGTCTGCTGGCTGCACCATGTCAGTTACAAGCCATTTGGAATCCAATGGTAGATCCACATGGCCCTACCACGGATGTTTTATCAAACACCTCCCCACCACTGCTCTAGACCCACTACTCAGCAGGCTCCAAATTTCTGGCATCTCTGTTCTACACCATTTTCATGAAACTCAGTAAATCAAGGCACTGTCTGGTATACTCATGATCAGCAACAGGACATCCAATGTTTCTCCAGTGCCACCTGGTCATAGGAATTTCAAAAATTTCATGGTATTTATCTAGCCATTTTTCAAGCATGATGTTGGAGGCACTGTGGCTTTCAGTTCATTCAGCAAACATTAAATGGTGAGGAAGCTCATTTCAATGAAATCTCTGGAGAACTCTCACAGGCATGGCTTCCCAAAGAGTGGACAAAAGGTCACATTAGGCCAGGCCCATTGAGGTCTACAATGTGAGGTCCATGTGTGTTTTGACTCTCAACTATGGCTGCCATTTCTTTAAGAATAAAATCATGTGATATCCTTGCTGAGATTCCCAGGCCTCTGTGGAAATCCACCCGGGGCCTAGGTCTCAGTTTCCACGAGCGACTTTCATGCGTGGCCTCTTAAAATCCCAACAAAATTCATGGCAATGCTTCTCTGAGTTCAGTTCCAAAACCCAGTCTCTAAGGGGAATCACACCAGAGTTCAAGCCCACGTGGATCCAGTCATTTTTTCCAATGCCACACAAATGACCAAAATTAAAACCAAAACACTCCCACATGGCCCTCATCTTATTCCATATAGTAAATCTTCCTAACCTCTGGCTGGAGGTTTCCATGAGGGGCGCAGCCAATGACAGTGTCCAAAATCAGCTCGTTTGCCCCTCATTTGTCTAAAGTCAGGGTAGCCTGGACACCGTTTCTGTGAATCAGGAGTGAACAAATAAGCCTGCCGTTAATACTTCTGTGTTTCTCCAATTTGAGGCCTACTGATTTTAGGTATCGATTCTTTAGGTGATTTAGAGTCATGCGAAAACACAAGCACCTCTGCAGGGCTTTGAAGAACTCATTTGACCCAAAGAATCCCTATTGTCATTTGATGGAGTGCAGGAACCTAAAAGAGGAAGGCAAGAGACTTCATCCACAATGAATGAAATTTTTTGCCATTTTGGTTTTGGAAGCTCACATGGGATCATTCTTAAGATCCATCAGGTGCTGAGAATCTAAGTCACAGCCACACACAGGCCCAAGAGGCTGATAAAGACACATCCCTTTCCAAAGCAATTAAGCAAAGAGCCACAGGTGAGGCCCATTCATTTCCATTTGAAAACTGTATTCTTCAGGCTTCACAAAGGGGTGGCCTGAGGCAAAGACCTTCCTGACATTCAGTGCAACACAACAATAAGTAAGCAAAAGGCCCAAAGCAGGGTTTCTGCACTGAGACTTTCCTAGTCACACTGATATCTGAGTTTTCTGAGATGCTCGCCATTCTCTTCAGCTATCCAGTACATGGCCATGTCACAGAGCTTGG
This sequence comes from Callospermophilus lateralis, assembly GCF_048772815.1. Classification (NCBI taxonomy): domain Eukaryota; kingdom Metazoa; phylum Chordata; class Mammalia; order Rodentia; family Sciuridae; genus Callospermophilus; species Callospermophilus lateralis. The sequence continues at coordinate 718,434 of NW_027515678.1, forward strand.
AGGTGGTACATATTTTGGACACAAATCCATGAGCCTATTCTGGAGAGTGGCCAGAATTCAGGAAGAAAACAACAACTTAGAAAGATAGCAGGTGTTGCACATCAATAAGACAAGCTGCAGTCCATTCATATATTGGGCAGGATGAATTTTGGTATGATTTATACTAGACAGGACACATCCATTAATGCATTCTCTTTTCTAATGTCTACAACAACGGACACAGTGGGATACACAGAAACAGAAACACTCGCCGTGTCAAATGACTTACTAGAAACTGTCCACTCCAAACCAAACAAACCGCCTTTCCTATCTATTCTGAGAACATGAGACAAAACAAACCCACACCCACCTCCACAAAGGCACCTCCTTCCCCCAAGTAGGTCTGTGACTATCCGGAGTGTCCTCTGACTGGTGGGCCATACTATGTTCCCCGGAAATGGCCTGTATTCTCTCAGATCTTGTTTCCTTGACCAACTCTGTGAAGATGTCAGGAAAAAGTGGTTAGCCACTACCTGTTTTCTCAGGAAAGGTCCATCTTCAGAGCTCTCCTGGCATTTGGCCATCCTCACATCATTAGGTACCAAGAAAACTGACTCTGTCCTTGGTAAATCCAAACAAGTGAGCCCACTGGGACTGGGACTGCGACTGCCTCTGGGTGCCTGGCTTCTTGGATACCAAGTTCAGAGAGTTCCATCACCAAGGAAATGAGGTATGTCACATTCTTTGGAACTGAATGAGGTCACTGCCTTGGCAACCACTTTGTCATAACAGTTGCTTCAAAGGGTAACATAAAATGGAGGTTGCCCCCGCTTCCTGTGACACTTTCATAAGGTAGAATGTATATCACCATTGGCACCCGGGAACAGCTCTCCACTCAGGCCTGGTTTGGTCCATCTTCTCTACAATAAGAAGAGAGAGATTCAGTTTCAGACACATCCCTTCATCCTGACCAGGTTGTTTGCCATGGAAGATGACTTTTGCTCTCTCAGGTGCTTCATACCTGCCTACAACTTCTCCAGGTACCATTTGTGCATGGACATTTGAGGTTCTCATCAGGTGGAAGGTCCCCAACTTTCCTGTATTGTAAGAACCACTCTGTCCCTGCTCTTCTGTAAAATGATTGAGGGAACAGTGTATACTTGGGGTTAAAAACAGGTTTGATTTGGGTTACGAGTGATTCTGTGTGATGAATAATGGTATTGGGAACCTGCAATATTTACAAGAATATAGAGGTGAAATATAAGTAGGAAAACAGAAATCTAGGTATGATTTGAAGCCCAGAAAGGTTTTGCCCTTGATTGGGATACTTAGCTTTGAATGATGTTCTGCAAAGATGCCTCAGATAATTCGATATACAATGGCATAGGACCTTGTACATTGGATGATTAAATTTAGAAGAGAACATCCAGTCAAAAAGGGATATTCAGTAAAATTAGGAAGATAGTCTGTAGGTTTAGGAAGAAGAGTGAGTATAGGATTTGGACCAAAAGTTCTTTAGCAATAGACTTTCGGTTGTTGAGTGAATGTAAATGTCAGCACATATGAAGAGTCAGTCACTATGTTGAACTGGGGAAAATATGTAGAAAAGCAGATATCAATAGAAATATTAGGAAATCAGGAAAAGCATAAAGTGAGTGATAGAATTAGACATTTTCAACAGGGTTGAGTTTGAATATATAAATTAGGAAAAAAACAAATATGTAGTCACCAATAGGATTGACAATTGACAGCATTAGGCAACCTGGACATGGATGTTTTTAGAAATCCATGTTCACTTTCCATTTAGGCTTTGGTACAATCATAAGTGTGACCTTTCCATTTTTTGTCCAGAATATTACTGTGATAATGAGGTGACATGAGTATTTCTTTCACCATTTCTGGGAGCAATATATTGAAGATGTAAAATGAGAATCGGGGTTACAAAGAGGTGTACCCTGTTTCTAGGAATATAGAGAAAAAGCATGAATAGACCATACTGTGAATAAATAATATAACTTTTTTGAACTTTAAATAATGAACTGAACTGATATCTGAAAAATTAAAGGAAATCATATATTGATATACAATCATTCATTCCAACCAGGTATATATGTAATGGAAATATTTGTGTTTTGGATTTTCATGAAGAGTGTGTGACGTTGGCTTCAAAATGATTATGGAAATTCAAAATAATGTGTTTGGAAAGAAGTCTCATGAAAAGACCAGTCAAGAAACCCTGACAATACATGTGTTCTGAAGCAAGATGATTAAAGTTGAAACAAATGCTTATTAATTTGTGAACTTGTGGATGAAATGTATATCCTGTGATGTGCAAAAACTGAAGAAACAATAATGTACCAGTGTCGAATACAAATGAATGACAAATTACAGATCATGTCCCATAGGAGTCTACTTGCATTGATGTTAGACTGGGTCAGTTACTGTAGAATAATTAGGATTTGTATGCACCATTCACTGAAGTTAGTTTTCAGTACTAGGAAACAAATATGTATTTCAGGTGGATGAATATTTCTGATTATCATCTTGTGAAAAGTGGATTATAAATCCACATACATGAACATGAATGAATTTAGAGAGTGTATATTAGACACATATATTTCATATTTTGAAAAACTTGGAGAGTATATCTATATCTATATCTATATCTATACACACACACACACACACACACACACACACACACACACACAACTCACAGACATTAAAAAGAACCAATATAAATGCCAATCGAAATTCATCAGTAAATATGTATCATCCACAAATGCAAAAATATTTATGTTACTGAACATGAGTTAATGTATAATGTTGTTCTACTAGGACGCTCTCCTATATGTTGAATTTTCATTTCCAACAGCATTTAGGAGGAGTGAACTCTTCTCACAATTTGTATCTGCCAAGACAGCCACCTCACAAAAATGTACGTGTGATACCTGGTAGGATTCTATATATGCATATAAATATACGTGTGTGAAGAGACTACAGACAAAGGAAACAAGAATTCACATATTTGTTAAATTTAAAACACATGGAGAATATTTCAAATAAATTTGACTAGATTTATAACTCCTACCTTATATAATGCAAATGTCAAGTCCAACTATACAACATGTCTCCTCTGAAGAACTTGTATTTCTAATGTGTTGGGTTAATTTTCTCCATTATATTAGGATGAATAGTCTGAGTCTACTAGGTATGGGTTAGTGTCAGGGATTCAGTATTTCGAATGAAAAATTGGGAAATGAATCCAATGTGTATGTAAATATATGCTGCACAAATATCCTCCCGCTCTCATCCAGAACAATGCCTTGACATTACCTTCACCCCAAGTAAGACACAATTAGAGGAGAAGAGTTACAAAATCAGTGAATACATATCTGGAATGGAAAATGCTCAGGAGTTCACATCCTTGGAGGTGGTAGAGGAGTTTCCAAAACTAAGGGACAGGGTAAACACTCCACAAACATGGAGCTCTGCTGGCCTAAAAACTTTTTGAGAAACTGCCGCTGAGCTTTTACACTTGAAATATATGTGGTTTTCAGGAGATTTTTCTTCCTCTGTAGTGAGAACATCAAAGCTGGGTCTGCATCTATGTGACCTGGAGGACATGGTTTCTTATTTTCCAATGAACAAGATGAAGCAGTGCTGAATCCTATCTTTGTAGGTAAACTGAGGCCATTGGGGACTAAGTGTCTCCCCGTGTGGACTGTGAAGCCATTTGGTCCTCTTCCACTTTTTGTGGTGTTTTGGCTGCTGCACTGTGAGTTTGGTATTTGTTTCACGAAATACTAGGAGCTAACCGGGGACACAGTGCTGGAGGGAGTTCTGTCACGTGTGGTGGGTCAGGGTCTGCAAGAGAATGCACCAACTATTCTCCTATCTCTCACAGCTTGCCCCATTGCCCCCTTGTCCATATCAACCTGATTCTTAATTTTCCTCTGAAAACTCTCCATGTAACAAGATGCCTTTACATATAAGGGTCTGCTGGCTGCACCATGTCAGTTACAAGCCATTTGGAATCCAATGGTAGATCCACATGGCCCTACCACGGATGTTTTTCAAACACCTCCCCACCACTGCTCTAGACCCACTACTCAGCAGGCTCCAAATTTCTGGCATCTCTGTTCTACACCATTTTCATGAAACTCAGTAAATCAAGGCACTGTCTGGTATACTCATGATCAGCAACAGGACATCCAATGTTTCTCCAGTGCCACCTGGTCATAGGAATTTCAAAAATTTCATGGTATTTATCTAGCCATTTTTCAAGCATGAAGTTGGAGGCACTGTGGGTTTCAGTTCATTCAGCAAACATTAAATGGTGAGGAAGCTCATTTTAATGAAATCTCTGGAGAACTCTCACAGGCATGGCTTCCCAAAGAGTGGACAAAAGGTCACATTAGGCCAGGCCCATTGAGGTCTACAATGTGAGGTCCATGTGTGTTTTGACTCTCAACTATGGCTGCCATTTTTTTAAGAATAAAATCATGTGATATCCTTGCTGAGATTCCCAGGCCTCTGTGGAAATCCACCCGGGGCCTAGGTCTCAGTTTCCACGAGCAACTTTCATGCGTGGCCTCTTAAAATCCCAACAAAATTCATGGCAATGCTTCTCTGAGTTCAGTTCCAAAACCCAGTCTCTAAGGGGAATCACACCAGAGTTCAAGCCCACGTGGATCCAGTCATTTTTTCCAATGCCACACAAATGACCAAAATTAAAACCAAAACACTCCCACATGGCCCTCATCTTATTCCATATAGTAAATCTTCTTAACCTCTTGCTGGAGGTTTCAATGAGGGGCGCAGCCAATGACAGTGTCCAAAATCAGCTCGTTTGCCCCTCATTTGTCTAAAGTCAGGGTAGCCTGGACACCGTTTCTGTGAATCAGGAGTGAACAAATAAGCCTGCTGTTAATACTTCTGTGTTTCTCCAATTTGAGGCCTACTGATTTTAGGTATCGATTCTTTAGGTGATTTAGAGTCATGCGAAAACACAAGCACCTCTGCAGGGCTTTGAAGAACTCATTTGACCGAAAGAATCCCTATTGTCATTTGATGGAGTGCAGGAACCTAAAAGAGGAAGGCAAGAGACTTCATCCACAATGAATGAAATTTTTTGCCATTTTGGTTTTGGAAGCTCACATGGGATCATTCTTAAGATCCATCAGGTGCTGAGAATCTAAGTCACAGCCACACACAGGCCCAAGAGGCTGATAAAGACACATCCCTTTCCAAAGCAATTAAGCAAAGAGCCACAGGTGAGGCCCATTCATTTCCATTTGAAAACTGTTTTCTTCAGGCTTCACAAAGGGGTGGCCTGAGGCAAAGACCTTCCTGACATTCAGTGCAACACAACAATAAGTAAGCAAAAGGCCCAAAGCAGGGTTTCTGCACTGAGACTTTCCTGGTCACACTGATATCTGAGTTTTCTGAGATGCTCGCCATTCTCTTCAGCTATCCAGTACATGGCCATGTCACAGAGCTTGGAGGTGGTACATATTTTGGACACAAATCCATGAGCCTATTCTGGAGAGTGGCCAGAATTCAGGAAGAAAACAACAACTTAGAAAGATAGCAGGTGTTGCACATCAATAAGACAAGCTGCAGTCCATTCATATATTGGGCAGGATGAATTTTGGTATGATTTATACTAGACAGGACACATCCATTAATGCATTCTCTTTTCTAATGTCTACAACAACGGACACAGTGGGATACACAGAAACAGAAACACTCGCCGTGTCAAATGACTTACTAGAAACTGTCCACTCCAAACCAAACAAACCGCCTTTCCTATCTATTCTGAGAACATGAGACAAAACAAACCCACACCCACCTCCACAAAGGCACCTCCTTCCCCCAAGTAGGTCTGTGACTATCCGGAGTGTCCTCTGACTGGTGGGCCAAACTATGTTCCCCCGAAATGGCCTGTATTCTCTCAGATCTTGTTTCCTTGACCAACTATGTGAAGATGTCAGGAAAAAGTGGTTAGCCACTACCTGTTTTCTCAGGAAAGGTCCATCTTCAGAGCTCTCCTGGAATTTGCCCATCCTCACATCATTAGGTACCAAGAAAACTGACTCTGTCTTTGGTAAATCCAAACAAGTGAGCCCACTGGGACTGGGACTGCGACTGCCTCTGGGTGCCTGGCTTCTTGGATACCAAGTTCAGAGAGTTCCATAACCAAGGAAATGAGGTATGTCACATTCTTTGGAACTGAATGAGGTCACTGCCTTGGCAACCACTTTGTCATAACAGTTGCTTCAAAGGGTAACATAAAATGGAGGTTGCCCCCGCTTCCTGTGACACTTTCATAAGGTAGAATGTATATCACCATTGGCACCCAGAAACAGCTCTCCACTCAGGCCTGGTTTGGTCCATCTTCTCTACAATAAGAAGAGAGAGATTCAGTTTCAGACACATCCCTTCATCCTGACCAGGTTGTTTGCCATGGAAGATGACTTTTGCTCTCTCAGGTGCTTCATACCTGCCTACAACTTCTCCAGGTACCATTTGTGCATGGACATTTGAGGTTCTCATCAGGTGGAAGGTCCCCAACTTTCCTGTATTGTAAGAACCACTCTGTCCCTGCTCTTCTGTAAAATGATTGAGGGAACAGTGTATACTTGGGGTTAAAAACAGGTTTGATTTGGGTTACGAGTGATTCTGTGTGATGAATAATGGTATTGGGAACCTGCAATATTTACAAGAATATAGAGGTGAAATATAAGTAGGAAAACAGAAATCTAGGTATGATTTGAAGCCCAGAAAGGTTTTGCCCTTGATTGGGATACTTAGCTTTGAATGATGTTCTGCAAAGATGCCTCAGATAATTCGATATACAATGGCATAGGACCTTGTACATTGGATGATTGAATTTAGAAGAGAACATCCAGTCAAAAAGGGATATTCAGTAAAATTAGGAAGATAGTCTGTAGGTTTAGGAAGAAGAGTGAGTATAGGATTTGGACCAAAAGTTCTTTAGCAATAGACTTTCGGTTGTTGAGTGAATTTAAATGTCAGCACATATGAAGAGTCAGTCACTATGTTGAACTGGGGAAAATATGTAGAAAAGCAGATATCAATAGAAACATTACGAAATCAGGCAAAGTATAAAGTGAGTGATAGAATTAGACATTTTCAACAGGGTTGAGTTTGAATATATAAATTAGGAAAAAAACAAATATGTAGTCACTAATAGGATTGACAATTGACAGCATTAGGCAACCTGTACATGGATTTTTTTTAGAAATCCATGTTCACTTTCCATTTAGGCTTTGGTACAATCATAAGTGTGACCTTTCCATTTTTTGTCCAGAATATTACTGTGATAATGAGGTGACATGAGTATTTCTTTCACCATTTCTGGGAGTAATATATTGAAGATGTAAAATGAGAATCAGGGGTACAAAGAGGTGTACCATGTTTCTAGGAACATAGAGAAAAAGCATGAATAGACCATACTGTGAATAAATAATATACCTTTTTTGAACTTTAAATAATGAATTGAACTGATATCTGAAAAATTAAAGGAAATCGTATATTGATATACAATCATTCATTCCAACCAGGTATATATGTAATGGAAATATTTGTGTTTAGGTTTATCATGAAGAGTGTGTGAGTTTTGCTTCAAAATGATTATGGAAATTCAAAATAATGTGTTTGGAAAGAAGTCTCATGAAAAGACCAGTCAAGAAACCCTGACAATACATGTGTTCTGAAGCAAGAAGTGGTGAAAGGTGAAACAAATGCTTATTAATTTGTGAACTTGTGGATGAAATGTATATCCTGTGATTTGCAAAAACTGAAGAAACAATAATGTACCAGTGTCGAATACAAATGAATGACAAATTACAGATCATGTCCCATAGGAGTCTACTTGCATTGATGTTAGACTGGGTCAGTTACTGTAGAATAATTAGGATTTGTATGCACCATTCACTGAAGTTAGTTTTCAGTACTAGGAAACAAATATGTATTTCAGGTGGATGAATATTTCTGATTATAATCTTGTGAAAAGTGGATTATAAATCCACATACATGAACATGAATGAATTTAGAGAGTGTATATTAGACGCATATATTTCATATTTTGAAAAATTTGGAGAGTATATCTATATCTATATCTATATCTATACACACACACACACACACACACACACACACACACACAAACACAAACACTCACAGACATTAAAAATACCAATATAAATGCCAATCGAAATTCATCAGTAAATATGTATCATCCACAAATGCAAAAATATTTATTTTACTGAACATGAGTTAATGTATAATGTTGTTCTACTAGGACGCTCTCCTATAGGTTGAATTTTCATTTCCAACAGCATTTAGGAGGAGTGAACTCTTCTCACAATTTGTATCTGCCAAGACAGCCACCTCACAAAAATGTACGTGTGATACCTGGTAGGATTCTATATATGCATATAAATATACATGTGTGAATAGGCTACAGAAAAGGGAAACAAGAATTCACATATTTGTTAAGTTTAAAAACACATGGAGAATATTTCAAATAAATTTGACTAGATTTATAACTCCTACCTTATATAATGCAAATGTCAAGTCCAACTATAAAACATGTCTCCTCTGAAGTACTTGTATTTCTAATGTGTTGGGCTAATTTTCTCCATTACATTAGGATGAATAGTCTGAGTCTACTAGGTATGGGTTAGTGTCAGGGATTCAGTACTTCGAATGGAAATTTGGAAAATGAATCCAATGTGTATGTAAAAATATGCTGCACAAATATCCTCCCGCTCTCATCCAGAACAATGCCTTGACATTACCTTCACCCCAAGTAAGACACAATTAGAGGAGAAGAGTTACAAAATCAGTGAATACATATCTGGAATGGAAAATGCTCAGGAGTTCACAACCTTGGAGGTGGTAGAGGAGTTTCCAAAACTAAGGGACAGAGTAAACCCTCCACAAACATGGAGCTCTGCTGGCATAAAAACTTTTTGAGAAACTGCCTCTGAGCTTCCACACTTGAAATATATGTTGTTTTCAGGAGATTTGGCTTCCTCTGTAGTGAGACCATCAAAGCTGGGTCTGCATCTATGTGACCTGGAGGACATGGTTTCTTATTTTCCAATGAACAAGATGAAGCAGTGCTGAATCCTCTCTTTGTAGGTAAACTGAGGCCACTGGGGACTAAGTGTCTCCCCGTGTGGACTGTGAAGCCATTTGGTCCTCCTCCACTTTTTGTGGTGTTTTTGCTGCTGCACTGTGAGTTTGGTATTTGTTTCACGAAATACTAGGTGCTAAACTGGGACACAGTGCTGGAGGGAGTTCTGTCACGTGTGGTGGGTCAGGGTCTGCAAGAGAATGCACCAACTAGGCTCCTATCTCTCACAGCTTGCCCCATTGCCCCCTTGTCCATATCAACCTGATTCTTAATTTTCCTCTGAAAACTCTCCATATAACAAGATGCCTTTACATATAAGGGTCTGCTGGCTGCACCATGTCAGTTACAAGCCATTTGGAATCCAATGGTAGATAAACATGGCCCTACCACGGATGTTTTATCAAACACCTCCCCACCATTGCTCTAGACCCACTACTCAGCAGGCTCCAACTTACTGGCATCTCTGTTCTACACCATTTTCATGAAACTCAGTAAATCAAGGCACTGTCTGGTATACTCATGATCAGCAACAGGACATCCAATGTTTCTCCAGTGCCACCTGGTCATAGGAATTTCAAAAAATTCATGGTATTTTTCTAGCCATTTTTCAAGCATGAAGTTGGAGGCACTGTGGGTTTCAGTTCATTCAGCAAACATTAAATGGTGAGGAAGCTCATTTTAATGAAATCTCTGGAGAACTCTCACAGGCATGGCTTCCCAAAGAGTGGACAAAAGGTCACATTAGGCCAGGCCCATTGAGGTCTACAATGTGAGGTCCATGTGTGTTTTGACTCTCAACTATGGCTGCCATTTCTTTAAGAATAAAATCATGTGATATCCTTGCTGAGATTCCCAGGCCTCTGTGGAAATCCACCCGGGGCCTAAGTCTCAGTTTCCAAGAGTGACTTTCATGCGTGGCCTCTTAAAATCCCAACAAAATTCATGGCAATGCTTCTCTGAGTTCAGTTCCAAAAACCCAGTCTCTACGGGGAATCACACCAGAGTTCAAGTCCACGTGGACCCAGTCATTTTTTCCAATGCCACACAAATGACCAAAATTAAAACCAAAACACTCCCACATGGCCCTCATCTTATTCCGTATAGTCAATCATCTTAACCTCTGGCTGGAGGTTTCCATGAGGGGCGCAGCCAATGACAGTGTCCAAAATCTGCTCGTTTGCCCCTCATTTGTCTAAAGTCAGGGTAGCCTGGACACCGTTTCTGTGAACCAGGAGTGAACAAATAAGCCTGCCGTTAATACTTCTGTGTTTCTCCAATTTGAGGCCTACTGATTTTAGGTATCGATTCTTTAGGTGATTGAGAGTCATGCGAAAACACAAGCACCTCTGCAGGGCTTTGAAGAACTCATTTGACCCAAAGAATCCCTATTGTCATTTGATGGAGTGCAGGAACCTAACAGAGGAAGGCAAGAGACTTCATCCACAATGAATGAAATTTTTTGCCATTTTGGTTTTGGAAGCTCACATGGGATCATTCTTAAGATCCATCAGGTGCTGAGAATCTAAGTCACAGCCACACACAGGCCCAAGAGGCTGATAAAGACACATCCCTTTCCAAAGCAATTAAGCAAAGAGCCACAGGTGAGGCCCATTCATTTTTATTTGAAAACTGTTTTCATCAGGCTTCACAAAGGGGTGGCCTGAGGCAAAGACCTTCCTGACATTCAGTGCAACACAACAATAAGTAAGCAAAAGGCCCAAAGCAGGGTTTCTGCACTGAGACTTTCCTGGTCACACTGATATCTGAGTTTTCTGAGATGCTCGCCATTCTCTTCAGCTATCCAGTACATGGCCATGTCACAGAGCTTGGAGGTGGTACATATTTTGGACACAAATCCATGAGCCTATTCTGGAGAGTGGCCAGAATTCAGGAAGAAAACTACAACTTAGAAAGATAGCAGGTGTTGCACATCGAGTAGACAAGCTGCAGTCCATTCATATATTGGGCATGGGAAGATTTATACTAGACAGGACACATCCATTAATGCATTCTCTTTTCTAATGTCTACAACAACGGACACAGTGGGATACACAGAAAGAGAAACACTCGCCGTGTCAAATGACTTACTAGAAACTGTCCACTCCAAACCAAACAAACCGCCTTTTCTATCTATTCTCAGAACATAAGACAAAACAACAAACCCACACCCACTCCCACAAAGGCACCTCCTTCCCCCAAGTACGTCTGTGACTATCCGGAGTGTCCTCTGACTGGTGGGCCATACTATGTTCCCCCGAAATGGCCTGTCTTCTCTCAGATCTTGTTTCCTTGACCAACTCTGTGAAGATGTCAGGAAAAAGTGGTTAGCCACTACCTGTTTTCTCAGGAAAGGTCCATCTTCAGAGCTCTCCTGGCATTTGGCCATCCTCACATCATTAGGTACCAAGAAAACTGACTCTGTCCTTGGTAAATCCAAACAAGTGAGCCCACTGGGACTGGGACTGGGACTGCCTCTGGGTGCCTGGCTTCTTGGATACCAAGTTCAGAGAGTTCCATCACCAAGGAAATGAGGTATGTCACATTCTTTGTAACTGAATGAGGTCACTGCCTTGGCAACCACTTCGTCCTAACAGTTGCTTCCAAGGGTAACATAAGATGGAGGTTGCCCCTACTTCCTGTGACACTTTCATAAAGTAGAATGTATATCAACCATTGGCACCCGGGAACAGCTCTCCACTCAGGCCTGGTTTGGTCCATCTTCTCTACAATAAGAAGAGAGAGATTCAGATTCAGACACATCCCTTCATCCTGACCAGGTTGTTTGCCATGGAAGATGACTTTTGCTCTCTCAGGTGCTTCATACCTGCCTAGAACTTCTCCAGGTATCATTTGTGCATGGACATTTGAGGTTCTCATCAGGAGGAAGGTCCCCAAGTTTCCTGTATTGTAAGAACCACTCTGTCCCTGCTCTTCTGTAAAATGATTGAGGGAACGGTGTATACTTGGGGTTAAAAACAGGTTTGATTTGGGTTACGAGTGATTCTGTGTGATGAATAATGGTATTGGGAACCTGCAATATTTACAAGAATATAGAGGTGAAATATAAGTAGGAAAACAGAAATCTAGGTATGATTTGAAGCCCAGAAGGGTTTTGCCCTTGATTGGGATACTTAGCTTTGAATGATGTTCTGCAAAGATGCCTCAGATAATTCGATATACAATGGCATAGGACCTTGTACATTGGATGATTGAATTTAGAAGAGAACATCCAGTCAAAAAGGGATTTTCAGTAGGATTAGGAAGATAGTCTGTAGGTTTAGGAAGAAGAGTGAGTATAGGATTTGGACCAAAAGTTCTTTAGCAATAGACTTTCGGTTGTTGAGTGAATGTAAATGTCAGCACATATGAAGAGTCAGTCACTATGTTGAACTGGGGAAAATATGTAGAAAAGCAGATATCAATAGAAACATTACGAAATCAGGCAAAGTATAAAGTGAGTGATAGAATTAGACATTTTCAACAGGGTTGAGTTTGAATATATAAATTAGGAAAAAAACAAATATGTAGTCACCAATAGGATTGACAATTGACAGCATTAGGCAACCTGGGCATGGATGTTTTTAGAAATCCATGTTCACTTTCCTTTTAGGCTTTGGTACAATCATAAGTGTGACCTTTCCATTTTTTTCCAGAATATTACTGTGATAATGAGGTGACATGAGTATTTCTTTCACCATTTCTGGGAGCAATATATTGAAGGTGTAAAATGAGAATCGGGGGTACAAAGAGGTGTACCCTGTTTTTAGGAACATAGAGAAAAAGCATGAATAGACCATACTGTGAATAAATAATATAACTTTTTTGAACTTTATATAATGAATTAACTGATATCTGAAAAATTAAAGGAAATCATATATTGATATACAATCATTCATTCCAACCAGGTATATATCTAATGGAAATATTAGTGTTTTGGTTTATTATGAAGAGTGTGTGAGTTTTGCTTCAAAATGATTATGGAAATTCAAAATAATGTGTTTGGAAAGAAGTCTCATGAAAAGACCAGTCAAGAAACCCTGACAATACATGTGTTCTGAAGCAAGATGATTAAAGTTGAAACAAATGCTTATTAATTTGTGAACTTGTGGATGAAATGTATATCCTGTGATGTGCAAAAACTGAAGAAACAATAATGTACCAGTGTCGAATACAAATGAATGACACATTACATATCATGTCCCATAGGAGTCTACTTGCATTGATGTTTGACTGGGTCAGTTACTGTAGAATAATTAGGATTTGTATGCACCATTCACTGAAGTTAGTTTTCAGTACTAGGAAACAAATATGTATTTCAGGTGGATGAATATTTCTGATTATCATCTTGTGAAAAGTTGATTATAAATCCACATACATGAACATGAATGAATTTAGAGTGTGTATATTAGACACATATATTTCATATTTTGAAAAATTGGCAGAGTATATCTATATCTATATCTATATATATATACACAGACACACACACACACACACACACACACACACAACACTCACAGACATTAAAAAGTACCAATATAAATGCCAATCGAAATTCATCAGTAAATATGTATCATCCACAAATGCAAAAATATTTATTTTACTGAACATGAGTTCATGTATAATGTTGTTCTACTAGGACTCTCTCCTATAGGTTGAATTTTCATTTCCAACAGCATTTAGGAGGAGTGAACTCTTCTCACAATTTGTATCTGCCAAGACAGCCATCTCACAAAAATGTACGTGTGATACCTGGTAGGATTCTATATATGCATATAAATATACATGTGTGAATCGGCTACAGAAAAGGGAAACAAGAATTCACATATTTGTTAAGTTTAAAAACACATGAGAATATTTCAATTAAAATTTGACTAGATTTATAACTCCTACCTTATATAATGGAAATGTTAAGTCCAACTATACAACATGTCTCTGGAGAACCTTTGGATGTCCTGTTGTTTATCATGAGTATACTAGACAGTGCCTTGATTGACTGTGTTTCATGAAAATGATCTAGAACAGACATGCCAGTAAGTTGGTGCCTGCTGAGTAGTGTGCCTAGAGCAGTGGTGTGTATGTGTGTCATAATACATCTCTGATGTGGCCATATGGATTTGCCATTGGCTTCCAAATGGCTTGTGACAGACATGGTGAGGCCAGCAGACACTAATATGTAAGGGCGTCTTGTTATATTGAGAGGTTTCATGGCAATGTTAAGAATCAGGTTGCAATAGACAAGGGAAAAAGATATGTGGGATAGAAGCCTGGTTGGTGCATTCTCCTGCAGACCCTGACCCACCACATGTGGCAGAACTCCATCCAGCACTGTGTCCCTTTTGAACTCCTTGTATTTCGTGAAGCAAATACCAAACTACCAATGCAGGAGAAAGAAAAACCATGAAAAAGTGGAGGATGACCAAATGGCTTCACAGCCCAGATGGGGAGAGACTTAGCACGCACTGGTCACATTTTACTTAAAAGAGAGAATTCACCACTGCTGCCTCATGTTCATTAGAAAATAAGAAACCATGTCCTCCAGGTCACATAGAATCAGACCCAGCTTTGATGGTCTCACGACAAAGGAAGCTAAAGCTCCTGAAAACAACATATATTTCAAGTGCCCAACCTCAGAGGCAGTTTATCAAGAAGTCCTTTAGGCCAGCAGAGCTCCATGTTTGTGGAGTTTTTAACCTGTCACTTACTTATGGAAACTTCTCTACCACATCCAAGGTTGTGAACTCATGAGCATTTTCCATTCCAGTTATATATTCACAGATTTTATAACTCTTCTCCACTAATTGTGTCTTACTTGGGGTGAAGGTAATGTCAAGGCATTGTTCTGGATGAGAGAGGGGAAATATTTTGTGTAGCACATATTTGATAGACATTGGATTCTTTTTCCTATTTTCCATTCAAAATACTGAATCCCTGACACTAACACATACCCTACTAGACTCTGACTACTAATCCTAATATGATGGAGAAAAATAACCCAAATAGAACAGAAATACAAGCAGGTCGGAGGAGGCATGGTGTATTTTTGAACTTTTCTTTTGCATAATAAATGGTAGGTGTTATAAATCTAGTGAATTTTTATTTGGAATAGTTTTTCATGTGTTTTTAAAATTAACAAATATGTGAATCCCTGCCTCCCTTTCTCTCTAGCCTATACAGCACATGTATTTTTATATGTACATATAGAATCCTACCTGGTATCACACGTACATTTTTGTGAGGTTGCTGACTCGGCAGATATAAATTGTGTGAAGAGACTACCCCTCTTAAACGCTGTTGGAACTAAAAATTCAACCTATGGGTGAGCTTCCTAGTACAACAACATTATACATAATTTCATGTTCAGTAAAGTATATATTTTTGCATCAGTAGATGTTATATATTTCATTATAAATTTCATTTGGCATATATTGCTACTTTTTTATGTTTCTCTGTGTGTTTTTTTGGTATATATATATATATATATATATATATATATATATATATATATATACTCTCCTGATTTATCAAAACATGAAATATATGTGTCTTATATACACTCTCTACATTCATACATTCATTCATGTTCATGCATGAGGAAATATAATCAACTTTTCTCAAGATTATTATTGGAAATATTCATCCACCTGAAATACATATTTGTTTCCTTGTAGTGACAACTCACTTCTGTGAATGGTGCATACAAATCCTAATAATTCTACAGTATCTGACCCAGTTTAACATCAATGCAAGTAGATTCCTATGGGACATGATGTGTATTTTGACGTTCATTTATATTCCACACTGCTACATTAATATTTCTGCAGTTTTTGCACATCATAGGATATATATTTCATCCACAAGTTCACAACTTTATAGGTATTTTTTCACTTTTAATCATTTCCTGCTTCAGAACACATGTATTCCTCCCGGTTTCTTGACTGGTCTTTTCATGAGACTTCTCTGCAAACACATTTTTTTTTTAATTTCATAATCAGTTTTGAAGCAAAACTCACACACTTTTCATGATAAACCATAAATCTAATATCACCATTAGATGCATAACTGTTTGGAATGGATGATTGTATATCAATATTAGGTTTCCTCTATATTTTCAGAAATCAATTCAATCCATTATTTAAAGTTCGAACCAGTTATATTATTTATTCACAGTATGGTCTATTCATGCATTATCTCTATATTCATAGGCACAAGGTACACCTATTTGTACCCCCAATTAATTTATACGTCTTCAAAATATTGCTTTCCTACATATTTTACCCAGTTCATCATTGTGACTGACTCTTCACATGTGCTGACATTTACATTCACTCTCTACCTGAAACCCTATTGCTAAAGAACTTTTGGTCCAAATCCTATACTCACTCTTTTATCTAAACCCACCGACTATTTTCCTAATCCTACCGAATATCCTTTTTTGACTGGATGTTCTCTTCCACATTCAATCATCCAAATTAGAAGGTCCTATGCCATAGTATATTGATTTAACTGAGACAACTGTGCAGGACATAAATCAATGCTAAGTATCCCAATCAAGGGCCCAATGCCCTTCTGGGCTTCAAAACTTACCTAGATTTCTGTTTTCATACTTATATTTCACCTATATATTCTTATAAATATCGCAGGTTTCTAATACAAATATTCATTCCAGAGAATGATTCCTAACCCAAATTGAACATGTTATTAACCCTAACCATACACTTTTCCCTCAATCTAATTTTACAGAAGAGCAGGGACAGAGTTGGTCTTACAATACAGGAATATAGGCGATCTTCCAGCTGCTGAAAACCTAAAAGTTCCATGCTGAAATGATCCTTGGAGAAGATGTAGGCATCTATGAAGGACATGAGAGAGCAAAAGTCATCTTCCATGGCAAACAACCTGGTCAGGTTGATGGGATGTGTCTGAATTAGCCTCTCTCTTCCTAATGTAGAGAAGATGGACCAAACCATGCCTGTGTGGAGAGCTGTTCCCCGGTGCCTATGGTTGATATACCATTCTAACATATGAATGAGTCACAGCAAGTAGAGGCAGCCTCCATCTTTTGGGAACCATGTAAGCAACTGTTAAAACAAAGTGGTTTCCAAGGCAGTGACTTCATTCAGATCTTGAAGAAAGTGACATCACCTTACAGTTTTGGTAATGAAAGTCTGTGATCTTGGGATCCAGGAAACCAGGCACACAGAGTCAAACCCACTCCATGTCCCAGTGGGCTAACTTGTTTGGATTTAACAAGACAGAGTTACTCTTTCTTTGTACCTACTGATGTGAGGACAGCCAAATGCCTGGAAACTATGAAGACTGGCCTTTCCAGAGAAAGCAGGTAGTTTCTCACCATGGGCTCCTGACAAATCACAGAGTTGGCCAAAGAGAACAGATTGGAGACAGGACACGCCATTTTGGGGGAACATAGTATGGCCCACAAGTCAGAGGACACTCCGGATAGTCACAGACCTACTTGGGGAAAGGAGGTGACTTTTTGGGTGTGAGTGTGAGTTTGTGGTTTTGTCTTATGTTCTGAGAATAGTTAGGAAAGCTGGTTTGTTTGTTTTGGAGTGGACTGTGTCTAGTAAGTCCTTTGACAAGGTGAGTGTTTCTGTGTCTATATATCATACTGTGTCCGTGATTGTAGACATTAGAAAAGAGAATGCATCAATGGATGTGTCCTGTCTACAAGAAAGCTTCAAAGCATTCATCCTGTGCAATTAATGAATGGACTGCAGGTTGCCGTATGGATGGGCAACTCCTGCCATCTTTCTAAATTCCTGTTTTCTTCCTGAATTCTGGACACTCTCCAGAATACGCTCATGATTTTGTGTCCAAGATATGTACCACCTCCATCTCTGTGACATGGCCATGTACTGGATAGCTGAAGGGAATGGCGAGTATCTCAGAAAACTCAGATATCAGTATGCCCAAGAAAGTCTCAGTGGAGAAACCCTGCTTTGGGCCTTTTGCTTACCTATTCTGTTGCCCTGAATGTCAGGAAGGTCTTTGCCTCAGGCCACACTTTGTGAAGCCTGCAGAAAATAGTTTTCAAATGGAAAAGAATGGTCATTACCTGTGCCTCTTTGCTTAATTGCTTTGGAAATGGATGTTTCTGAATCAGCCTCTCAGCCCTATGTGAGGCTGTGGCTTAGATTCACAGCACATGATGGGTCTAAAGAAAAATCCCATGTGTGCATCCCAAACCAAAATGGGCAAAAGAGCTGTCAGAGTGGTTCTTACAATACAGGAAAGTTGGGGACCTTCCACCTGATGAGAACCTCAAACGTCCATGCACAAATGATACCTGGAGAAGTTCTAGGCAGGTATGAAGCACCTGAGAGAGCAAAAGTCATCTTCCATGGCAAACAACCTGGTCAGGATGAAGGGATGTGTCTGAATCTGAATCTCTCTGTTCTTATTGTAGAGAAGATGGACCTAACCAGGCCTGAGTGGAGAGCTGTTCCCGGGTGCCAATGGTTGATATACATTCTACCTTATGAAAGTGTCACAGGAAGTAGGGGCAACCTCCATCTTATGTTACCCTTGGAAGCAACTGTTAGGACAAAGTTGTTGCCAAGGCAGTGACCTCATTCGGTTCCAAAGAATGTGACATACCTCATTTCCTTGGTGATGGAACTCTCTGAACTTGGTATCCAAGAAGCCAGGCACCCAGAGGCAGTCCCAGTCCCAGTCCCAGTGGGCTCACTTGTTTGGATTTACCAAGAACAGAGTCAGTTTTCTTGGTACCTAATGATGTGAGGATGGCCAAATGCCAGGAGAGCTCTGAAGATGGACCGTTCCTGAGAAAACAGGTAGTGGCTAACCACTTTTTCCTGACATCTTCACAGAGTTGGTCAAGGAAAGAATGTCTGAGAGAAGACAGGATATTTCGGGGGAACATAGTATGGCCCACCAGTCAGAGGACACTCCGGATAGTCACAGACCTACTTGGGGCAAGGAGGTGCCTTTGTGGGAGTGGGTGTGGGTTTGTTGTTTTGTCTCATGTTCTGAGAATAGATAGGATAGGCGGTTTGTTTGGTTTGGAGTGGACAGTTTCTAGTAAGTCATTTGACACGGCGAGTGTTTCTGTTTCTGTGTATCCCACTGTGTCTGTTGTTGTAGACATTAGAAAAGAGAATGCATTAATGGATGTGTCCTGTCTAGTATAAATCTTCCCATAATTCATCCTGCCCAATATATGAATGGACTGCAGCTTGTCTTATCGATGTGCAACACCTGCTATCTTTCTAAGTTGTTGTTTTCTTCCTGAATTCTGGCCACTCTCCAGAATAGGCTCATGGATTGTGTCCAAAATATGTACCACCTCCAAGCTCTGTGACATGGCCATGTACTGGATAGCTGAAGAGAATGGCGAGCATCTCAGAAAACTCAGATATCAGTGTGACCAGAAAAATCTCAGTGCAGAAACCCTGCTTTGGGCCTTTTCCTTACTTATTGTTGTGTTGCACTGAATGTCAGGAAGGTCTTTGCCTCATGCCACCCCTTTGTGAAGCCTGAAGAAAACAGTTTTCAAATGGAAATGAATGGGCCTCACCTGTGGCTCTTTGCTTAATTGCTTTGGAAAGAGATGTGTCTTTATCAGCCTTTGGACTTGTGTGTGGCTGTGACTTAGATTCTCAGCACCTGATAGATCTTAAGAATAATCCCATGTGAGCTTCCAAAACCAAAATGGCAAAAAATATCATTCATTGTGGATGAAGTCTCTTGCCTTCCTCTGTTAGGTTCCTGCACTCCATCAAATGAGAATAGGGATTCTTGGGTCAAATGAGTTCTTCAAAGCCCTGCAGAGGTGCTTGTGTTTTCACATGACTCTAAATCACCTAAAGAATTGATACCTAAAATCAGTAGGCTTCAAATAGGAGAAACAAAGAAGTATTAAAGGCAGGCTCATTTGTTCACTCCTGGTTCACAGAAACGGTGTCCAGGCTACCCTGACTTTAGGCAAATGAGGGGCAAAGGAGCTGATTTTGGACACTGTCTTGGGCTGCGCCCCTCATGGAAACCTCCAGCCAGAGGTTAAGATGATTGACTATATGGAATAAGATGAGGGCCATGTGGGAGTGTTTTGGTTTTGATTTTGGTCATTTGTGTGGCATTGGAAAAAATGACTGGGTACACGTGGGGTTGAACTCTGGTGTGATTCCCCTTAGAGACTGGATTTTGGAAGTGAACTCAGAGAAGCATTGCCATGAATTTTGTTAGGATTTTAAGAGGCCACGCATGAAAGTCGCTCTTGGAAACTGAGACCTAGGCCCCGGGTGGATTTCCACAGAGACCTGGGAATCTCAGCAAGGATATCACATGATTTTATTCTTAAAGAAATGGCAGCCATAGTTGAGAGTCAAAACACACATGGACCTCACATTGTAGACCTCAATGGGCCTGGCCTAATGTGACCGTTTGTCCACTCTTTGGGAAGCCGTGCCTGTGAGAGTTCTCCAGAGATTTCATTGAAATGAGCTTCCTCACCATTTAATGTTTGCTGAATGAACTGAAATCCACAGTGCCTCCAACTTCATGCTTTAAAAATGGCTAGATAAATACCATGAAATTTTTGAAATTCCTATGACCAGGTGGCACTGGAGAAACACTGCTTGTCCTGTTGCTGATCATGATTATACCAGACAGTGCCTTGACTTACTGAGTTTCATGAAAATGGTGTAGAACAGAGATGCCAGAAAGTTGGAGCCTGCTGAGTAGTGGGTCTAGAGCAGTGGTGGGGAGGTGTTTGATAAAACATCCGTGGTAGGGCCATGTGGATCTACCATTGGATTCCAAATGGCTTGTAACTGACATGGTGCAGCCAGCAGACCCTTGTATGTAAAGGCATCTTGTTACATGGAGAGTTTTCAGAGGAAAATTAAGAATCAGGTTGATATGGACAAGGGGGCAATGGGGCAAGCTGTGAGAGATAGGAGCCTAGTTGGTGCATTCTCTTGCAGACCCTGACCCACCACACGTGACAGAACTCCCTCCAGCACTGTGTCCCAGTTTAGCTCCTAGTATTTCGTGAAACAAATACCAAACTCACAGTGCAGCAGCAAAAACACCACAAAAAAGTGGAAGAGGACCAAATGGCTTCACAGTCCCACACGGGGAGACACTTAGTCCCCAGTGGCCTCAGTTTACCTACAAAGAGAGGATTCAGCACTGCTTCATCTAGTTCATTGGAAATAAGAAACCATGTCCTCCAGGTCAATAGATTCAGACCCAGCTTTGATGGTCTCACTACAAAGGAAGCCAAATCTCCTGAAAACAACATATATTTCCTGTGCAAAACTCAGTGGCAGTTTCTCAAAAAATTTTTAGGCCTGCAGAGCTCCATGTTTGTGGAGTGTTTACCCTGTCCTTAGTTTTGGAAACTGCTCTACCACCTCCAAGGTTGTGAACTCCTGAGCATTTTCCATTCCAGATATGTATTCACTGATTTTGTAACTCTTCTCCTCTAATTGTGTCTTACTTGGGGTGAAGGTATAGACAAGGCATTGTTCTGGATGAGAGCAGGAGGATATTTGTGCAGCATATATTTACATACACATTGGATTCATTTTCCAATTTTCCATTCGAAATACTGAATCCCTGACACTAACCCATACCTAGTAGACTCAGACTATTCATCCTAATATAATGGAGAAAATTAACCCAACACAATAGAAATACAAGCACTTCAGAGGAGACATGTTGTATTGTTGGACTTGACATTTGCATTATATAAGGGAGGAGTTATAAATCTAGTCAAATTTTAATTGAAATATTCTCCATGTGTTTTTAAACTTAACAAATATGTGAATTCTTGTTTCCCTTTTCTGTAGCCTATTCACACATGTATATTTATATGCATATATAGAATCCTACCAGGTATCACACGTACATTTTTGTGAGGTGGCTGTCTTGGCAGATACAAATTGTGAGAAGAGTTCACTGCTCCTAAATGCTGTTGGAAATGAAAATTCAACCTATAGGAGAGCGTCCTAGTAGAACAACATTATACATTAACTCATGTTCAGTAAAATAAATATTTTTGCATTTGTGGATGATATATATTTACTGATGAATTCGATTGGCATTTATATTGGTACTTTTTAATGTCTGTGAGTGTTTTGTGTGTGTGTTTGTGTGTGTGTGTGTATATATATAGATATAGATATAGATATAGATATACTCTCCAAATTTTCAAAATATGAAATATATGTGTCTAATATACACTCTCTAAATTCATTCATGTTCATGTATGTGGATTTATAATCAACTTTTCACAAGATTATAATCAGAAATATTCATCCACCTGAAATACATATTTGTTTCCTAGTACTGAAAACTAACTTCAGTGAATGGTGCATACAAATCCTAATTATTCTTCAGTAACTGACCCAGTCTAACATCAATGCAAGTAGACTCCTATGGGACATGATATGTAATTTGTCATTCATTTGTATTCGACACTCTTACATTATTATTTCTTCAGTTTTTGCACATCATAAGATATACCTTTGCCAAGGCAGTGACCTCATTCAGTTCCAAAGAATGTGACATACCTCATTTCCTTGGTGATGGAACTCTCTGAACTTTGTATCCAAGGAGCCAGGCACCCAGAGGCAGTCCCAGTCCCAGTCCCAGTGGGCTCACTTGTTTGGATTTACCAAAGATAGAGTCAGTCATTCTTGGTACCTACTGAAGTGAGGATTACCAAATGCCTGGAGAGCTCTGAATAGGGAGCTTTCCTGAGAAAGCAGGTAGTGGCTCTCCACTTTTTCCTTACAACTTTACAGAGTTGGCCAAGGAAAACAGATCTGAGAGAGGACAGGCCATTTCGGAAGAACAGAGTATGGCCACCAGTCAGAGGACACTCTGGTTAGTCATACACCTATGGGGAAGGAGGTGCCTTTTTGGGAGTGGGTGTGGGTTTGTGGTTTGTCTCATGTCTGAAAATAGGTAGGAATGGCGGTTTGTTTGTTTTGGAGTTAACTGTTTCCGGTAAGTCGTTTGAAGAGGTGAGTGTTTCCATGTCTGTGTATCCCACTGTGCCTGTGGTAGTAGACATGAGAAAAGAGAATGCAGCAATGGATGTGTCATGTCTAGTATAAAGCTTCCCAGCATTCATCCTGCCCAATTTATGAATGGAGTGTGGCTTGCCTTATGCACGGGCAACACCTAATACCTTCCTAAGTCCCTGTTTTCTTCCTGAATTCTGGCCACTCTCTAGAATAGGCTCATGGTTATGTGTCCAAGATATGTACCAAATCCAAGGTCTTTGACATGGCCATGTACTGGATACCTGAATGGAATGGCCAGCATCTCAGAAAACTCAGATATCAGTGTGACCAGGAAAGTCTCAGTGGAGATACCCTGCTTTGGGCATTTTGCTTACCTATTGTTCTGTTGCCCTCAATATCAGGAAGGTCTTTGTCTCATGCAACCCCTTTGTTAAGCCTGAAGAAAACAGTTTTCAAATGGAAATGAATGTGCATCACCTCTGGCTCTTTGCTTAATTTCATTGGAAAAGGATGTGTCTGATTCAGGCCCTTTGCCCTGTTTTAGGCTGTGACTTAGATTCTCAGCACCTGATGGAAGTAAAGAAAGATCCCATATGTGCATCTAAACCAAAATGGAAAAACGTTCAATCAATGTGCATGAATTATATTGCCTTCCTTTGTTAGGTTTCTGAAATCCATCATGTCAGAATAGGGATTCTTTGGGTGAAATGAGTTCTTCAAATCTCTGCAGAGGGGCTTGGCTTTTCTCATGACTCCAATTCACAAAAAGAATCTAGACCCCACAGTCAGAGAGCCTCAAATTGGAGAAGCGAAGCAGTATTAAGGGCAGGCCTATTTGATCACTCCTGGTTCACAGGAAGGGTGTCCAAGCCACCCTGACATTCGGCAAATGAGGGGCAAGGGAGCTTATTTTGGACACTGTCTTGGGATGTGCCTCTCATGAAAACCTCCATCCAGATGTTATGATGAGTATCTTTATGGTAGAAGATGAGGGCCATGTAGGAGTGTTTTGGTTATAATTGTGGTCATTTGTGTGGCAGTTGGAAGAGATGACTGGGTAAACCTGGGCTTGAATTCTGCTGTGATTCCCCTTAGAGACTGAGTTCTGGAACTGACCTCAGAGAAGTATTGACATGAATTGTGTTGGGATTTTAGGAGGCCATGAATGAGATTTGCCATTGGAACCTGGGATCAAGGCCCAGAGTGGCTTTCCACAGAACACTGGGAATCACAGCCAGGATATTACATGATTTTATTCTGAAAGACTTGGCAGGCATAATTGAGATTCAAAATACACTTGGACCTTGCTTTGTAGACCTCCATGGGCCTGGCTTCATGTGACTTTTTGGCCACTCTTTGGGTAGACTTGCCTGTGAGAGTGCTCCAGAGATTTCCCTGAAATTAGCTTCCTCACCATTTAATGGTTCCTGAATGAATTGAAACCAACATTGCCTCCAAATGCATCTGTGAAAAAATGCTAGATAATTACCATGAAATTTTAGAAATTCCGATGACCAGCTGGCACTGGAGGACCTTTGATGTCCTGTTGATGATCATGAGTATACCAGACAGGGCCTTGATTGACTGGGTTTCATGAAAATGGTGTAGAACAGAGATGCCAGTAAGTTGGGGCCTGGTAAGTAGTGGGCCTAGAGTTGTGTTATGCAAATGTGTGATAAAACATCTGTGGTGGGGCCATGTGGATCTTCCATTGTCTTCCAAATGGCTGTGACTGACATGGTGCAACCATCACACCCATATATGTAAAGGCATATTTTTATATGGAGAGGTTTCAGGGCAATGTTCAGTATCATGTTGCTATTGTCAAGGGGGCAAGCTACTTGAGATAGAACCCTGGTTGGTGCATTCTCCTGGAGACCCTGCCAACCACACCTGACAGAACTCCCTTCAGCACTGTGTCCCATTTAAACTCGTTGTATTTCATGAAGCAAATACCAAACTCCCAGTGCAGCAGCAAGAAACACCACGAAAATTGGAGGATGACCATTGGTTTCACAGTCCACACGGGAAGACCCTTAGCCCTCAGTGGCCAAAGTTTACCTACAAAAAGAGAATTCATCACTGCTGCCTCATTTTTATTTGAAAATAAGTAACCATTTCCTCCAGGTCACATAGATGCAGATCCAGCTTTGATGGTTTCACTACAAATAAAGCTAAAGCTCCTGACAACAACATATATTTCAAGTGCCCAACCTCAGAGGCAGATTCTCAAAAAGTTTTTGGCCAGCAGAGCACCATGTTTGTGGAGTGTTTACCCTGTTTCTTACTTTTGGAAACTCCTCTACCACCTCCAAAGATGTGAAATCTGGAGCATTTTCCATTCTAGATATGTATTCACAGATTTTCTAACTCTTCTCCTCTAATTGTGTCTTACTTGGGGCGAAGGTAATGTCAAGGCATTGTTCTGGAGGAGAGTGGGAAGATTTTTCCGTAGCACATATTTGCATACACATTGGATTCAGTGTCCTATTTTCAATTCAAAAGACTGAATACCTGACTCTAACCCATACCCTACCAGACTCTGACTACTAATCCTAATATGATGGAGAAAAATAACCCATAAAGAATAGAAATACAAGCAGTACAGAGTAGGCATGGTGTATAGATGGATTTGCCTTTTGCATGATACAGAGTTGGAGTTATAAATCTAGTCAATTGTTTGTTGAAATAGTTGTCCTAGTATTTTTAAGGTTAACAAATATGTGAATTCCTGTCTCCCTTTCTCTGTATTCTTATATGCACATATAGATTCCTATCTGGTACCACACGTACATTCTTGTGAGGTGGCTGACTTGGCAGATACAAATTGTTAGAAGAGATCACTCCTACTAAACCCTGTTGGAACTGAATATTCAACCTATGGGTGAGCTTGCTAGTTGAACAGCATTATACATAAATCCATGTTCAGTAAAATGAATATTTTTAGATCTGTGGATGGTATATATTTTATAATGAATTTTGATTGACATATATATTGCTACTTTTTTGTCTGTGTGTGTGTTTTATGTATATGTATATATATGTATATATATATATATATATATATATATGTATATATATATATATATATATATATATACATATATATATATATACACTCTCCAGATTTTTCAAAATATGAAATATATGTGTCTTATATTCACTCCCTAAATTCATTCATGTTCGTGTATGTGGATTTATAATCAACTATTCACAAGATTATTCTCAAAATATTCATCCACCTGAAATTTGCCCAATGCTCTCAAATGTCAATCCTATTTGTGACTACATATTTGTTTCTTCCTAAGATTATATATTTTAACTCAACCCTGTTCAAAATGTCTAATCCTATCACACACTTTATACTCTGCCTGATTTTGTAATGTCTCTATTGATATATGCTTTCCTACATATTTTCCCCACTTCATCATTGTGACTGACTCTTCACTTGTGCTGACATTTACATTCACTCTCTAATCGAAATCCTATTGCTAAGAAACTTTTGTTCCAAATCTTATACTCACCCTTCTTCCTAAACTTACTGACTATCTTCCTAATGCTACAGACTATCCCTTTTTGACTGGATGTTCTCTTCTACATTCAATCATCCAAGTAAACGTGGTGCGAGCTTCAGAGGAGGAGACTACCAACAGGCTATCTCATGCAACATCAAAGGGTTTTATTGGGTGTCCAGAATGCTGGGGTTCAGAGCTCACCTGAATAGTGCAGATAGCCCTGAGAATAGCTGAAGTAGAGCTTATATACTTTCCCTGGAGAGAGAAGGGAGGGAATTGTATTGATGTGTCAGGGCGAGGTGGGCGGTTTGCATACAACTGGGGAGAGGGAAGTACCAATTTGGCAGTTTGGGGATAGAACATTCTGGGAACAAGTTTTGCAAACATTTCTCAAGATTTCAACAGTGTTCTGTTAAGCATACAGAAAAACAAGATGTGACAAGTACCTATTTTATTATATTTCATTCCCACTTCTTCTTCTGGCTAATTTTAATCATAAAAATGATCATTGGAGGGTGTCACATTCAATGTCTGCTAGTGGGGTATTACCATAAGTTTAACTCCTCTAATTTGAGCCTGGAGAAAAGACATTACACGGTTGAGCAAACAGGGTTTTATAGTTAGCAATAATATGAGGATTATTATTGGACCGGCCAGGGTTGATAAAAACGTAGTTAACCGGGGGGACTGTGTGAACCAAGACTCAAGCCACCCTTTTGGCCCTCTCTCACTTGTTGATGCTCTTCAAGGTGTCTTTTAAATTTACTCATAGATTTTATTACGACTCCAGTATAGTCAGCATAAAAACAACATTCTTCCCTCAATGCAGCACAAAGGCCCCCTTCTCTAATGAAGAGGAGGTCCAACCCTCAACTGTTCTGTAAAACAACTTCAGAGAGAGAGGTTAAAGTTTCATGCAAAGCCCTGAAGGAGGTTTCTAATATCTTACTTTTGCTCTATTGCTGCTTCTAATTGGGTCATCTTTTGTGTCCCATGGACAATGCCACTGGTTCCTCTGCCCACCCGTGCAGCAACTCCTATTCCTAATAGGATGGCTAAAGTGAGGGATATATGTTCCCAGTGGAACCGGTTGTATGCCCCCCCTATTTGATCTTCAAATGAACCTGCGTCATGATAGAGCACTCTGGGAAACATCTGTACCATTACACAATTTATCACATATCTTGATCATTTCATGAAAACATAAACGATGTTTAATTATATAGAATTATGCTGTTGTAGGCACTGACAAAGCAAGGCACCTAAGATAGCACTCAAGAGAGGGAAACAGTCCTATTTGGTTGAAACCGGGATTCAGAGGGCATTGCTTCTATTGTAATCAATTAATCCCCTGAAACTCAAGTTTAGGTAGTTTCAGAATTTTGTACCCAACATATAAGGGATGGGGCTCAGAAGTTCACAGTCTTCAGAAGTTTAAAAAGCAGTATTTGTTTCTGTTTTTCCTTCTGTTCTGGGCAAGTTAACTTTTCAAGGACACCTGGGAGGAGGAGAGCTTTTTCTTCCATTTCTTATTTTCCCCCTGCCAGCTGTTACCATGGAGCCCGGTTGGTAATTTCTTTATCTTAGAAATGTAGCCATATCTGTGAAGCAGAAGGCAGAGACTTGTTCACATATTTTGTGAAAAAACTAGTTAGGGGTTGTCTAGCTTAGAAGTACTGAGATTTTTAGCCAGTGGCCAAGTAGAACAGGGCAATACGAAAGAGAAAGTTTATCTACATTAAAGTCTTTATTGGGACTGTTTGCTGAAAGTTCAAAACTCAGCCATGGTGAAGACTTCTGAAGAAGGTCATTTAAGACTTTTCTGTGGGCCTGGTACAGAGGGGGAAAGACGGGGAAGGTGGGGCTGAGAGCACCTCCGAGGATCTGAGAATGAGGGAAAAGAGAGATGTAAAAGAATAATGCGAAAGGGTATTGGGAATTTCCTAGCAGCAAACTTGAGCAGTAGATCAGGTAGAGCAGAGTGAAAGACGGGAGTGAGGATCCCAAAATCCTGTGAGGGACTTTAAATTTTAGTAACATGTTTTCAGTGATGACAAAGCAACTTTAAAGGCCAATTATATTACATCTTGGATAAGGGTCTCAGGGCTCTCCTCAGCTCGTTTGAGCATTGGGTTAGCTGGTAAGAGGACCTGGTGGGACCCGGTGAGGGCACTGACAGGAGATGAGAGGAATGAGTCGGTGGAGCGGTACCTATGTACCTGCTACCTCAGCAAGGGGCCGATGGTCTGAGAACTGGTGGAGCTTTGGGTTTCTGATCTAGTTATTGGAGGGGAGAAATCAAGTTGCTGAGATGGGAGTGACATCAGAGGGTCTGGAGCAGAAGGCTGAGGATAATGATCTATTGGAGAAGCATAGTTCAGGATGTGAGTGAGGGAGGGAAAAGGCTTCCACATAGGGGAATTTCCTTTCACTCTTTTGAGCACTTGCAGAAGTTAAAAAGGTCACGCAAAATTTGAGGATCTAGAGACCCATCTGGGTGCCATAGTTTTTGGTTGTCTAATTGGTAATGTGGCCAAAGCTGTGTACTGAATTTGATGAAGAATTGGGGTTTCATCAGGCAGCCCCTGTATGCACACATTTCCATGACATACAGAAAAAGTCGGCTTTTCCCCCACACAGCCATTACTCTTTGTGGCTTTGATAGTCTGCCAGGCAAACTTAGTAATCTAGACTAGCCAATCTGCATCTGGCTCGTGTGTCCCTACATCCATAATGTTTGTTTCCATTATCTATGGTACAGAAGGGATTTAATGGTATTTTAGTGGGATCCTCTTCATCAGGGATATCACAATAGGAAATACCTATAGCCAGCTAACAAATGTCTGGGTGGAGAGATGGCCACCAGGTCCCTAAGGGGGCTGTATGCGAGATAGACCATACTTCTTTTCCAGTAGGATTTGTGATCAGCCATCACTGCTTAATGGGCTGATGAGGGTTAGGACTACTTGTAGCCAAGGGGAGAGTATATAACCTTATTCACATTGCCAATACACAATTTGAAACTGTTACCAGTCTTTCAGTTTCCAGAAAGATTCTGTATAGGCAGCAGGCTTGAGATGAGAGGTATGGATCCAGGAAGTGATTCTGTTTACGTTTACCACTGTAGGTGTTATAATAGCACCTGGTATGGTCCTTTTCAGCGGGGTACCAGGGATGACACCTGATATCATCTTACATAGATGAAATCTCTTACTTGATATGGATGTGGAATCCCCTGGTTCCCAGTTGGGTAGGCAGTGGCCAGCTGTTTTCACAGGTATTACTGAGTTCTTTCAAGATCTTTAAGTCTGTCAAGCAAGGGGGTGTGGAAAGGATCTTTAGGTCTTACAGTTGGGCTTAGGTCCCCTACTGGAGGAGGGCCACCATAAAGAATTTCACATGTGGTAAGGTTACTCAAAGAAACAAAGGGATTTTTTCTTGCATGAAACTTTGCATAAGGCAGGAGCATAGTCCAATCTTATGCTGGTCTCTAAGCTTAATTTCGTTAAGGTCTCTTTAATGGTTCTATTCATTCTTTCTACTTGTCTTGAACTCTGTGGTCTATAAGCACAATTTAACTTCCAATTAATCCCCAGGTTCCTGGCTAACCCCTGACTCACCTGGGTCATGAACATCGGTCCATTGTCAGATCCTATTACCGGCTTAGCTTCCTCCAATGGTAGAGAGGCTTAGTCAGCAGCAGCGGAATCACTTAGAGTGTGTTGTGTGTTAGGGGACGAGGGCAGGGGATAAGGAGGGGGAGAAGAGTCCAGTAGAGTCAAATCTGTGACTCAGGGAGAACAGAGGGTGGAGGAGGAGGAGGTTGAGAGGGTTTGAGAGATCATGGGGGAAGGAGTAGGAGCAGAGGTAGGGGCAAGGAAAGGCTTCACCCATGGAGGAGGAGATTTGCAGAGGTCCTGCCAAGTTAAGATATATGGCTGTTGATCCGGATGGCTATGTGGCGCTGGCTGAAAGACAATACCTCTGACTTTTTAAATTAGTAGGAAGTAGAAAGATCCGTCTAGGGGCCATACGACTCCAAAGATGGGCCATTCTGAGGCACAGAGATTCTGCCAGGTCCAGCGTTTTACTAAAAAAAGAAAGATTCTGAGCCCTTAAGCGGACTTTGGTCCAGTGATCAAGGGTCAGGGACAGAGGCATTGACGTGCTCTGTTCCATAATGAAAGTTCCACAAACAGTAAAAGCAAGGACACACGACACAGATAAGACAAGACCATAAAGACAGGCAATGAACGTCCAACACTGAGACCAGGAATGAGTAGCCGGCAAAACCCAATGGTATGGCAATAACGAACCTAAAAGAAAATATCACTGAGTCGAGAAGACTATTGTTCCTTGATTTCCCGAGTTCTCTGCGGGGTCCTCCAGAGAAGTGCCCTTTGTCTCTGTGACATGTCTCTCAGCCACCGTCGGAGGGAGCCCAGGCTCTTCATCGCCAGCAATTTTGCCAAGCCCTAACAAGAAACCTGAAACCAGAAAGAGGCGCCTTACTTGCTCCGAGAGGAGCCCGTTGGGGTCTCTCATCCGCCACTGCTGGAACTCAGTGGAACCTCAATATGTAAAGGTCAGGCGAGTGTCAGAGGAAGATACTACCAAGAGACTGTCTCATGCAACAGCAAAGGGTTTATTTGTGGTCCAGCATGCTGGAGCTCAGAGCTAAATTAAATAGAGCAGAGACCTCTGAGAACAGCTTAAGCAGAGCTTATATACTTTCCTTGGAGAGGGAAGAGAGGGAAGTTCAGTGATGGGTAAGGGCGAGTGGGCGGTTTGCATGACACCGAGTGAGGGAGTACATTCTGCAGTTCGGCTGTTGGGAACAGTACATTCTAGAACAAGATTAGCAAACATTTCTCAAAATTTCAACAGTGTTTTGTTAAGCATACAGAAAAACAGGAAGTGACAAGTACCTATTTTATTAATTTTATTAACCTTTCACTACCGACTATGCCTTTTTGACTTGATGTTCCTTCTACATTAATTCATGCAACGTACAAGGTGCTATGCCATTGTATATCGATTTATCTGAGACAACTCTGCAGAACGTAATTCAACACCACGTATCACTATCAAGGGCCCAATGCCCTTCTGGGCTTCAAATCAGACTTAAATTTCTTTTTTCATACATATATTTCACCTATATATTCTTCTACACATAGCAAGTTCCCAATACGATCATTCATCCAGGAAAATGATTTCTAACCCAAATCGAGCATGTTTTTAACCATAACCGGACACTGTTCCCTCAATCTAACTTTACAGAAGAGCAGGGAAGGAGTTGATATTACAATACAGAAATGTAGAAAAACTTCCACCTGGTGAGAACCTCAAAGGTCCATGCAGAAATGATCCCTGGAGAAGATGTAGGAAGCAATAAAGGACCTGAGAGACCAAAAGTCATCTTCCATGGCAAATAACCCGGTCAGGATAAAAGGTTGTGTCTGAATCAGATTTTTTTTTAATGTAGAGATCATGGACCAAACCAGGCCTGTGTGGAGATCTATTCCTGGGTGCCTTTGGTTGATATACCATTCTAACTTGTGAAAATGTCACAGGAAGTAGGGGCGGCCTCAATTTCTTGGGACCCTTGGAAGCAACAGTTAGGACAAAGTGGCTGCCAAGACAGTGCCCTCATTCAGTTTAGGAAGGAAGTGACCTCACCTCACTTTCTTGGTGATGGAACTCTCTGAACGTGGGATCCAGGAAGCCAGGCAAACAGAGCCAGTCCCAGTCCCAGTCCCAGTGGTCTCACTTGTTTGGATTTACCAAGGACAGGGTCAGTATTTTTTGGTACCTACAGATGTGTGGAAGGCCACATGCCAGGAAAGCTCGGATGCAGGGCTTTTCATGAGAAAGCAGGTAGTAGCTCACCGTTGGCTCCTAAGAAGTTCACAGAGTTGGCCAAGGAGACAAGATCTGAGACAGGAAAGGCCATTTTGGGGGAACATATTATGGCCCACAAGTCAGAGGACACTCTGGATAGTCACAGACCTACTTAGGGGAAGGAGGTGCCTTTGTGGGTGTGGTTGTGGGTTTGTGGTTTTGTCTCATTTTCTGAGAATAGGTAGGACAGTCGGTTTGTTTCATTTGAAGTGGACTGTTTCTAGTAAGTCTTTTCACAGGGCGAGTGTTTCTATGTCTGTGTATTCCACTGTTTCCGTGGTTGTAGACATTAGAAAAGAGAATCCATCAATGGATGTGTCGTGTCTAGTAGAAATCTTCTCAGCATTCATATTGCCGCGTTTATGAATGGACTGTAGCTTGCCTTATCGATGAGCAACACCTGCTACCTTCCTAAGTTTCTATTTTCGTCCTGAATTCCGGCCAATCTCAAGAATAGGCCCATGGTTTTGTGTCCAAGATATGTACCACCTCCAAGCTCTGTGACATGGCCATGTACTGGATAGCTGTAGGGGATGGCGAGCATCTCAGAAAACTCAGATATCAGTGTGACCAGAAAAGTCTCAGAGGAGAAACCCTGCTTTCGGCCTTTTGCTTACCTATTGTTCTGTTGCCCTGAATGTCAGGAAGGTCTTTGCCTCAGGCCACCCCTTTGTGAAGCCTGAAGAAAACAGTTTTCAAATGGAAATGAATGGGCATACCTGTGGCACTTTCCTTAATTGCTTTGGAAAGGGATGTGTCTGAATCATGCCCTTGGCCCTGTGTGTGGCTGTGGCTTAGATTCTCAGCACCTGATGGATCTAAAGAAAGTTACCATGTGTGCATCCAAAAGAAAATTCGCCAAAAGAGCAATTATTGGGAGGAAGTCTCTCGACTTCCTCTGTAAGGTTCCTGACTTCCATCAAGTGAGAATGGGATCCTTTGGGTCAAAAGAGTTCTACAAAACCTGCAGAGGCTAGCCCATTGTGCTTGGGTTTTCTCATGACTAAAATTCACATAAAGAATCTAAACCCCACAGACAGTAGTCCTCAAATTG
Source organism: Callospermophilus lateralis (assembly GCF_048772815.1). Taxonomy (NCBI): domain Eukaryota; kingdom Metazoa; phylum Chordata; class Mammalia; order Rodentia; family Sciuridae; genus Callospermophilus; species Callospermophilus lateralis. Next base: position 752,073 of record NW_027515678.1, read on the forward strand.
GGGCGGTATTAACGGCAGGCCTATTTGATCACTTTTGGTTCACCGGATGGGTGTCCAGGCCACCTTGACTTTAGGCAAATGAGGGGCAAAGGAGCTTATTTGGGACACTGTCTTGGTCTGCACCCCTCATGGAAACCTCCAGCCAGATTATGATGAGTGTCTATATGAAAGAAGATGAGGGCCATATGGGAGGGTTCTTGTTTTAATTGTGGTAATTTGTGTGGTAGTTGGAAGAGATGACTGGGTCCAACAGGGCTTGAACTCTGGTGTGATTCCCCTTAGAGACTGAGTTCTGGAACTGACCTCAGAGAAGTATTGCCATGAATAGTGTTGGGATTTTAGGAGACCACGCATGAGAATCGCTTTTGGAAACTGAGATCTAGGCCCAGGATGGCTTTCCACAGAGCTCAGGGATTCTGAGCCAGGATATCACATGTTTTAATTCTTAAAGACTTGGTAGCCATAATTGAGAGTCCAAACACACATGGACCTCACATTGTATACCTCAATGGGCCTGGATTCATGTGTCCTTTTGGCCACTCTTTGGGAAGGCTTGCCTGTGAGTGTTCTCCAGAGCTTTCATTGAAATGAGCTTCCTCACCATTTAATGGTTCCTGAATTAAATGAAACCCACAGTGCCTCCAACTTCATCCTTGAAAAATGACTAGATTAATACCATGAAATTTTTGAAATCCCCATGACCAGGTGGCACTGGATAACCTTTAGATATCCTGTTGCTGATCATGAGTATAACAAACAGTGCCTTGATTGACTGAGTTTCGTGAAAATGGTGTAGAACAGAGATGCCAGTAAGTTGGAGCCTGCTGGGTAGTGGGCGTAGAGCCATGGACTATAGGTGTGTAAATAAATATTTTTGGTAGGACCACCTGGATCTTCCATTGGCTTCCAAATCTTGCGACTGACATGGTGCAGGCAGCAGACCTTTATATGTAAAGGCATCTTGTTATATGTAGAGGTTTCAGGGCAATGTTCAGAATCAGGTTGCTATAGTCAAGGGGAAAGCTATGTGGGATAGAAGCCTGGTTCGTACATTCTCTTGCCGACCCTGACCAACCACACATGACAGAACTCCCTCCAGCATTGTGTCCCAGTTTAACATATTGTATTTCATGAAGCAAATACCAAATTCCCAGTGCAGCAGTAAGAAACACCCTGAAAAGTGGAGGATGACCAAATGGCTTCACAGACCACACGGGAAGACACTTAGCTCCCAGTAGCAACAGTTTACCTACAAAGGGAGATTTCAGACCTGCTGCCTCATGTTCATTACAAAATAAAGAACCATGTCCTCCAGGTCACATAGATGCAGACCCAGATTTTTGGTGTCACTACAAACGAAGCTAAATCTCCTGACAATTACATATATTTCTTTTTCTTTTTTTAATTAATATTTATTGTAGGTTGTTCAAAACAGTACATACTTCTTGATATATCAAATTTCACACTTTGATTCAAGTGGGATATGAGCTCCCATTTTTACTCCATATACAGATTGCAGAATCACATCAGTTGCAGAACCATTGATTTACATATTGCCATACATATATTTCTTGTGCCTAACCTCAGAGGAAGTTTCTCAATAAGTCTTTAGGTCAGCACAGCTCCATGTTTCTGGAGTGTTTACCCTCTCCCATACTTTTGTAAACTGTTTTACCACCTCCAGTGTTGTGAACTCCTGAGCATTTTTCATTCCACATATGTATTCACAGGTTTTCTAACTCCTCTCCTCTAATTGTGTCTTACTTTTAGCGATGGTTATGTCAAGGTATTGTTCTGGATAAGAGAGGGAAGATTTTTGTGTATCACATGTTTGCATACACATTAGATCCATTTTCCTATTTTCCATTTGAAATACTGAATCCCTGACACTAACCCATACCCTACTAGACTCTGACTACTAATCCTAATATCATGGAGAAAAAAAAACCTAACTGAATAGAAGTACAGTCCTTTTATAGGAAGCATGGTGTATATTTGTATTTGTCTTCCTCTTTATCAAGAGTATGTGTTTTAAATTTAGTAAACTTTTCATTTTAATATTTCTCCATGATTTTTTAAAGTTATCACATATGTAAATTCCTGTCTCCCTTTCTCTGTATCCTATTCAGCACATGTAATTTTTTTATGCATATACAATATCCTACCTGGTATCACACGTACATTCTTGTAAGATCACTGACTTTGGAATATAAAAATTGTGAGAAGAGATGACTCTCCCTAAATAATGATGGAACAGAAAATTCCACCTATGGGTGAGCTTCCTAGTGAAAAACACTATACATAAATCCATGTTCAGTAAAATGAATATTTTTGGATTTGTGAATGAATTATATTTCATGATGAATATCGATTGGCATATATATTGCTAAATATTAATGTGTGTGTGTGTGTGCATGTGTGTGTGTGTGTGGGCGTGTGTGTGTGTGTGTATATTCTACGGATTTTAAAAAAATATGAAAAATATGTGTCTTATTATACACTCCCTAAATTCATTCATATTCATTTATGTTCATTTATATTCAAATTTTCACAAGATTATTCTCAGTAATATTCATACACCTGAAATATATTTTGGTTTCCTACTACTGAAAACTAAGTTCAGTGGATGGTGCTTAAAAATCCTAATATTTCTACAGTAACTGACCCAGATTAACATCAATGCAAGTAGATTGCTATGGGACATGATGTGTAATTTGAAGTTCATTTTTACTCAACACTGGTACATTACTATTTCTTCAGTTTATGGACATCATAGGATGTATTTTTTCATCCACAACTTCACAAATTTTTTTGGCATTTGGTTCACTTTCAATTACTTACTACTTCAGAACACATGTATTCCTCCATGTTTCTTTACTGGTCTTTTCACTAGACTTCTTTCTAAACACATTATTTTCGATTCCATAATCATTTTTGAAGCAAAACTCACTCTTCACGATAAACCGTAACCCTAATAATACCATTGCATATATAACTCGTTGGAATGATGGTATATATATCAATATAAGATTTCCAATATATTTTCAGATGCAAACTCAATCCATTATTTAATGTTGGATCCAGTTACATACTTTATTCACAATATGGTCTATTCCTGCATCATCTCAATAATCATCAACACAAGGTACACCTATTTGTATCCCCAGTACTAATTTATAAGTTTCCAGAATATTACTCCCCTTTATGGTGGAAGAAATACTTATGTCACCTGATCTACATATACATTTTACCACAGTAGTATTCTGGACACAAAATGCAAAGGTCACACATATGATTGTACCAAAGCCTAAATAGAAAGTGACCATGGATTACTAAAAGCATCTATGTCCAGGGTGCCTACTGCTCTCAAATGTCAATCCTATTGGTTACTACATATTTGTTTCTTCCTAAGATTATATATTTAACCTCAAGCCTGTTGAAAATATCTAATCCTATCACTCACTTTATACTTTTCCTGATTTCCTAATGCCCCTATTGATATCTGCTTTCCTACAAAGTTTTCCCAGTTCATCATTGTGACTGTCTCTTCACATGTGCTGACATTTACATTCACCCTCTAACTGAAAACCAATTGCTAAAGAACTTTTGGTCCAACTCCGAGACTCACTCTTCTTCCTAAACCTACTGACTATCTTCCTAATCCTACAGACTATCCCTTTTTGACTGGATGTTCTCTTCTACTTTCAATCATCCGAGGTATAGGGTCCTATGCCATTGTATATCGATTTATCTGAGACCTCGGTGCAGAGCATAATTCAATCTAAGTATACCAATCAAGGGCCCAATGCCTTTCTGGGCTTCAAATCTTTCCCAGATCTCTGATCTCATACATATATTTCACATTTATATTCTTATAAATATCACAGGTTCCCAATACCATAATTCATCCAGCAGAATGACTCCTAACCCAAATCGAACATGCTATTAACACTAACCATACACTGTTCCCTCAATCTCACTTTACAGAAGAGCAGGGACAGAGTTGGTCATAAAATACAGGAAGGTAGGGTATCATCCACCAGCTGAGAACCTCAAAAGTCCCTGCAGAAATAATCCCTTGAGTCGGTGTAGGCAGGTATGAAGGATCTGAGAGAGCAAAACTCATCTTCCATGGCAAACAACCTGGTCAGGTTGAAGGGATGTGTCTGAATTAGCCTCTCTCTTCCTAATGTAGAGAAGATGGACCAAACCATGGCTGTGTGGAGAGCTGTTCCCCGGTGCCTATGGTTGATATACCATCCTAACTTATGAATGAGTCACAGCAAGTAGAGGCAGACTCCATCTTTTGGGAACCTTGGAAGAAACTGTAAAAACAAAGTGGTTTCCAAGGCAGTGACTTCATTCAGTTCTTGAAGGAAGTGACCTCACCTTACATTATTGGTGAGGAAAGTCTGTGATCTTGGGATCCAGGAAACCAGGCACACAGAGTCAAACCCACTCCATGTCCCAGTGGGCTCACTTGTTTGGATTTAACAAGACAGAGTCACTCTTTCTTGGTACCTACTGATGTGAGGACAGCCAAATGCCTGGAAACTATGAAGACTGGCCTTTCCAGAGAAAGCAGGTAGTTTCTCACCACGGGCTCCTGACAACTTCACAGAGTTTGCTAAAGAGACCAGATCGGAGACAGGACACGCCACTTTTGGGGAACATAGTATGGCCCACAAGTCAGAGGACACTCCGGATAGACACAGACCTACTTGGGGGAAAGAGGTGCCTTTTTGGGTGTGAGTGTGAGTTTGTGGTTTTGTCTCATGTTCTGAGAATAGTTAGGAAAGAAGGTTTGTTTGTTTTGGAGTGGACTGTTTCTAGTAAGTCCTTTGACAACGTGAGTGTTTCTGTGTCTATATATCATACTGTGTCCGTGATTGTAGACAGTAGAAAAGAGAATGCATCAATGGATGTGTCCTGTCTACAAGAAAGCTTCAAAGCATTCATCCTGAGCAATTTATGAATGGACTGCAGCTTGCCGTATGGATGGGCAACTCCTGGTATCTTTCTAAATTCCTGTTTTCTTCCTGAATTCTGGACACTCTCCAGAATACGCTCATGATTTTGTGTCCAAGATATGTACCACCTCAATCTCTGTGACATGGCCATGTACTGGATAACTGATGGGAATGGTGAGTATCTCAGAAAACTCAGATATCACTATGCCCAAGAAAGTCTCAGTGGAGAAACCCTGCTTTGGGCCTTTTGCTTACCTATTCTGTTGCCCTGAATGTCAGGAAGGTCTTTGCCTCAGGCCACACTTTGTGAAGCCTGAAGAAAATAGTTTTCAAATGGAATTGAATGGTCATTACCTGTGCCTCTTCGGTTAATTGCTTTGGAAATGGATGTGTCTGAATCAGCCTCTTGGCCCTATGTGAGGCTGTGGCTTAGATTCACAGCACATGATGGGTCTAAAGAAAAATCCCATGTGTGCATCCAAAACCAAAATGGACAAAAGAACTGTCATGGTGGATAGAGTCTCTCGCCTTCCTCTGTAAGGTTCCTGACCTCCATTAAGTGAGAATTGGGATCATTTGGGTCAAGTGAATTCTTTAAAGTTCTGCAGAGGCTATCCCATAGGTTCGTGGGTTTTCTCATGACTCCAATTCACATCTATGTTTACAGAAGAGCAGGGACAGTGTTGGTCTTACAATACAGGAATGCAGTGGATCTTCCATCTGTTGAGAACCTCAAAGCTCCATGCAGAAATGATCTCTGGAGAAGATGTAGGCAGCTATGTAAGACCTGAGAGAGCAAAAATCATCTTCCATGGCAAACAACCTGGTCAGGATTAAGGGTTGAGTCAGAATGAGCCTATCTCTTCTTAATGTAGAGAAGATGGACCAAACCCGGCCTGTGTGGAGAGCTGTTCCCTTTTGCCTACGGGTGATATACCATTCTAACTTGTGAAAGTGTCACAGGAAGTAGGGGCAGCCCTCATCTCATGGGACCGTTGGAAGCAATTGTTATGACAAAGTGGTTGCCAAGGCAGTGATCTCATTCAGTTCCTGAAGGACGTGATCTCATCTCACTTCCATGGTGATGGAACTCTCTGAACTTGGGATACAGAAAGCCAGGCACCCAGAGCTAGTCTCAGTTCTAGTCCCAGTGGTCTCACTTTTTTGGATTTACAAAGGACAGAGTCAGTCTTTCTTGATACCTACTGATGTGAGGATGGCCAAATGCCAGGAAAGCTCGGAAGAGGGGCTCTTCCTGAGAAAGCAGATAGTGGCTCACTCGTGGCTTCTAACAACTTCACATTGTTGGCCAAGAAGACCAGATCTGAGACAGGTCAGGCCATTTCGGAGCATCATAGTATGGCCCATCAGTCAGAGCACACTCCGGAGAGTCACAGACCTATTTGGGGGAAGGAGGTGCCATTGCGGGTGTGGGTTTGTGGTTTTGTCTCATGTTCTGAGAATAGTTAGAAAAGGCGGTTTGTTTGGTTTGGAGTGAACAGTTTCTAGTAAGTCGTTTGACAATGCAAGTGTTTCTATGTCTGTGTATCCCACTGTGTCCGTGCTTGTAGACATTAGAAAAGAGAATGCATCAATGGATGTGTCCTGTCTCATAGAAAGGTTCCCAGCATTCATCCAGCACAATTTATGAATTGAATGCGGCTTGCCTTATTGATGGGCGATACCTGCTACCTTCCTAAGTTGCTGTTTTCTTCCTGAATTATGGCCAATCTCCAGAATAGGCTCATGGTTTTGTGTCCAAGATATGTACTACCTCCAAGCTCTGTGACATGGCCATATACTGGATAGCTGAATGGAATGGCGAGCATCTCAGAAAACTCAGATATCAGTGTGACCAGTAAAGTCTCAGTGGAGAATCCCTGCTTTGGGCCATTTGCTTACCTATTGTTCTGTTGCCCTGAGAGTCAGGAAGGTCTTTGTCTCAGGCCAACCCTTTGTGAATCCTGAAGGAAAGATTTTTCAAATGGAAATGAATATGCTTTACCTTTGGCTCTTTCCTTAATTGATTTGGAAAGAGATGTGTGTGAATCAGCCTCTTGGCCCAGTGTGATTCTTTGACTTAGATTCTCAGCACCTGATGGATCTAAAGAAAGATCCCATGGGTGCATAAAATCCAAAATGGCATAAAGAGCAGTCATTGTTGATGAAGTATTTTGCCTTCCTCTGTAAGGTTCCTGAATTCCATCAAGTGAGAATAGGGATCTTTTGGGTCAAATGAGTTCTTCAAATCTATTCAGAGGCTATCCAATAGGTGCTTGAGTTTTCTCATCTTTCCAATTCACATAAAGAATCTGTACCCGACACTCAGTAGGACTCAAATTGGAGAAGCAGAGCAGTATTAAGGGCAGGCCTATTTGATCACTCCTGGTACACAGGAAGGGTGTACAGGCCACTGGGAATTTAGGCAAATGAGGGGCAACAGAGCTTATTTTGGACACTGTCTTGGGCTACGCTAATGCTATCAAATGTCAATCCTATTGTTGACTTCATATTTGTTTTATCCTAAGCTCATATATTCATCCTCAACCCTGTTGAAAATATCTAATCCCATCACTCACTTTATTCTTTTCCTGATTTCCTAATGTCTCTATTGATATCTGCTTTCCTACATATTTTGCCCTGTGCATCATTGTGACTGACTCTTCACTTGTGTTGACGTTTACATTGACTCTCTAACCAAAACCCTATTGCTAAAGAACTTTTGTTCCAAATCCTATACTCACTTTTCTTCCTAAACTTACCGACTATCTTTCTAATCCAACTGACTATAACTTTTTGAATGGATGTTCTCTTCTACATTCAATGATCCAAGTACAGTTCAGGTTTCTATTCAACCGGGTGAGGGAGTAGATTCTGCAGTTTGGCAATTGGGGACAGCACATTCTGGCAACAAGATTAGCAAAGAGTTCTCAAGATTTCAACAGTGTTTCGTTAAGTGTACAGAAAAACAGGAAGTGACAAGTACATATTTTATTAACCTTTCATTCCCCACTTCTTTTTCTGGCTACTTTTAATCATAAAAGTGATCTTTGTGGGGTGTCACATTCTATGTCTGCTAGTGGGGTATTACCATAATTTTAATTTGTCCAATTTGAGCTTGGAGAAAAGAAATTACATGGTTGAGGAAACAGGGTTTTATAGTTAGTAATAATATGAGGATTATTATTGGACCGGCCAGGGTTGATAAAAACGTAATTAACCAGGGGGACTGTGTAAAAAAAGACTCAAACTACCCTTTCTGTGCCTCTCTCTCTCTCGTTGTTGCTCTTCAAGGCATCTTTTTAATTTACTCATAGATTTTTTTACAACTCCAGTATTGTCGACATAAAAACAACATTCTTCCCTCAATGAAGCACAAAGGCCCCCCTCTGTCATGAAAAGGAGGTCCAACCCTCGACTGTTCTGTAAAACAACTTCAGAGAGAGAGGTTAAAGATTCCTGCAAAGCTGTGATGGAGGTTTCTAAAATCTTTAAGTTTTGATCTATTGCTGCTTCTAATTGGGTCACTTGTTGTGTCCCATGGACCAGAGCAGTGGTTCTTGTGCCCAACCCTGCAGCATCTCCTATTCGTAATAGAATGGCTAAGGTGAGGGACATATGTTCCCAGCGGAACCGGGTTGTATGTCCCCCTCTTTGATCTTCAGATGAACCTGCGTCATGATAGAGCACTCTGGGAAACATCTGCACCATTTCACAATTAATCACATCTGTTGACCATTTCATGAAAACATAAACAATGTTTAAGTATATAGAATTATACTGTTGTAGGGACGGACAAGGCAAGGCACCTAAGATAGCACCAAAGACACGGAAACAGTCTTTTTTGGTTTCAACCAGATTCAGAGGGCATTGCTTCTGTTGTAATCAATTAATCCCCTGAAACCCAAGTTACGTAGTTTCAGAATTTTGTACCCAACACGTAAGGGAAGGGGCTCAGAAGTTCACAGTCTGCAGAAGTTCACAAAAAGCAGTTTTTGTTTCTGTTTTTTCCTCAGTTTGGGCAAGTTAACTTTTCAAGGACACCTGGGTGGGGGTGTCTTCCCTTTCTTTTTTTCCCCCTTCCAGCTGTTTCCATACAGCCCAGTTTGTAACTTCTTTATCTTAGAAATGTAGCCATCTCTGTGAAGCCCCAGCTCAAGGCCAGAGGCCTTTTTTTCAAATATTTTGTGAAAAACTAGTAAGGGTGTGTCTAGATCAGGAGTGCTGAATTTTTTAGCCAGTTGCCAAGGAGACCAGGGCAACACAAAAATAGGAAGTTTATCTACAGTGAACTCTTTTATCGGGATTCTTTTGCTGAAAGTCCTAAATCAGCCATGGTGAAGACTTCTGGAGAAGGTCAGTTAAGACTTTTCTGTGGGCCTGGTACGGAGGGGGACAATTTGGAAGGCAGGGATAAGAGCAGCTCTGTGGATCTGAGAATGAGGAAGGAGAGATGTAAAAGAATATTGGGAGAGGGCTTTGGGATCTTAATAGCAACAAAAACTTGAGCAATAGAACAGATAGAACAGAGGGGGAGACGGGAGTGAGATTCCAAAAAGCCTGTGAGGGACTTTAAATTCTTAGTAACCTGTTTTTAGTGATGACAAAGCAACATTAAAGGCCATTTTCATTACATCTTGTATTAGGGTCTGAGGATTCTTCTCAGCGGGTTTGAGCTTTGCATTCGGTGGTAAGAGGACTGGGTGGGACCCGGTGCGGGCACTGACAGGAGAGGAGAGGAGTGAGTGAATGGAGTGGTACCTCAGTACCTGCAACCTCAGCAAGGGAGCAATGGTCTGAGAACCAGTCGAGATTTGGGTTTTTGATCTAGATATTGGAGGGGAGAAATCAAGTTGCTGAGGTGGGAGTGACAGCAGAGAGTCTGGAGCACAAGGCTGAGGGTGAGCATCTATTGGAGAAGCATAGTTCAGGATGTGAGCAAAGGAGAGAGAAGGCCTCCACATAGCGGAATCTCCATTCACCCTTTTGAGCACTTGCATAAGTTAAAAAGGTCACACAGAATTTGAGGATCTAGAGACCCCTCTGGGGGCCATCGGTTTTGGTTTTCTAATTCGTAATATGGCCAATGCTGTGTACAGAATTTGATGAGGAGTTTGGGTTCCATCTGACAGTCCCTGTATGCTCACATCCCCATGACTTACAATAGAAGTCTGCTCTCCCCCCCCACAGCCGTGACTGTTTGTGGCTTTGATAGTCTGCCGGGCAAACATAGTAATCTAGGCTAGCCAACCTGCATCTGGCTCACGTGTCCCTACATCTATAATGTTTGTTTCCATTATCTATGGTATGGAAGGAATTTAATGGAATTTTAGTGGGATCCTGTTAATCAGGGATATCCCAATAGGAAAGACCTATAGCCAGCTGACAAATGACTGGGTGGAGAGATGGCCACCAGGTTCGTAAGCTGGCTGTATTCGAGATAGGCCATACTTCGTGTCCAGTAGGATTTGTGATCAGCCATCGCAGCTTAAGGGGCTGATGAGGGTTAAGATTACTGGTCGTCAAGGGGAGAATAAATATCTTCCAGGATCTTCTTTACAACCATTTGCAATGTTTCTTTTCTCTTCTTTTTTATTTCTTTTTTTTTTGTGTGTGTGGGGAAGGCTTCAATACATCCTGAAAATGTATGTTCAAAGACTAGGAGTTATTTAAGTCCATACCTTACTGGCTTAATTTCAGTAAAGTCCACTTCCCAGAATTGTCCTCGTCTGGTTCCTCATAGGTGCTTTCCTGCAGGAAGCTTGGAAGTGTAAGCTTTAACCAATTAATGGACCTGACAGGCTTTTGTTACCCATTCAGTTATTTCCTTTTGCTGTGAGTAGGTTAGTGGAAAACTGTGTTCTTGATCCTTCACGAATGAATGCACTTTCTTTGAACAAAGGTGAGTGAGTTGATGAACATTTGCTACTGACATAGTTAGAGCCATGATTATAGGAGTAGTTACTGAAGAATTAAAAAATTCCACTTGAGGGCCTTCAGGGTTAAAAGTTATTTTGGCCCAGAGCTTGGTGAGCAGAACTCTGCCCATCAATGGGGCCAGGCATTCTGGGATTACTAGGAAGGAGTGATGGATTTTTCCTTTTCCCTGGTCCATGGTCCTCGTAGTTGTCAAAGCCCGATATTTACTTCTGTTAGACTCTTGAATTAGAGACCTTTTATTCGGTAGAGGGCCCAATGGGCCTTACGGGCTGAGTATATTCACCCTGCATCTACTTCAAAGTTTATTGTGTTCCCCTCCACTTCAAAAGTTACCTTGAGGTCAGGGAGAGGATCTGAGCCCGGACTTTCTTAGTATTCCTCCAGAGTCAGAATATCTGGCTGGCATGGCTGTCTCTTTCTAGGGCACTCTTTGGCCCAGTGTCCTTTTTCTTTAGAGTAGGCACATTGATCTCAGGCCAGGGGTGGCCTCTAGTGTGTGCCCAGGTATCCCTTCCTGTCTCTCTGTTTCTTAATTTCTGGCCTATTTGTTGTTGTGACCAGGACCTTAGTCAATGCCTTAGTCTGTCTTTTGTTTCTTTTATCCTCACTCAGCTCCCTTCTCTTCCTCAGTTTCTCTCTTAAAGTATACCTTCTCGGGTTCTCTGAATAAATCCCTCAAAGTCATATCTTGTAATCCATCTAAGCATTGTAACTTTCTTTTAATATCCAGGGCAGCTTTCCCAATAAAGGCCATTGTGACAGATGCCTTTTGATCCTCTGCCTGAGGATCGAAAGGAGTATGTCTCTTATATGCCTACATAATTATCTCTAAGAACATAGAGGGAGATTCATCAGGCCCTTAAATAATCTCTCTTACCTTGGCCAAATTAGTTGGTCACCTAGCGGCCACTAAGATACCCACTATTAGAGCCCGGCGATAAGTGGACAGATGCTACCTACCTTCAAAGGTGTTGGGGTCCCAGTTGGGTCGTTTCAAGAGAAAGCCGGCTTTGAATATATTGGGAAGTTTTGTCGGTCACGCATTTGGTCCGAGGATACTTTTTTCTAGCATCCAGGAGGATTCTCTTTTGTTCCTCTGTCAAGAAGAGAGTCCCTAGGAGTTGTTGGCAGTCATCTCAAGTAGGTTGGTGTGAAAACATCAATGACTTCACCAGACCTGAGAGCCAGGTTGGGTCCTCGGTAAAAGGGGGATTGTTATTTTTCCATTTATATAGGTCTGAAGAGGAGAAGGCCAATACTGGTAGGCTTGCATTTTTTCCCTATGGCCATCGTCAATCATTGGTCCTTAGGGATGGAGGGAAGCAACACGGGAGTTCCAGGGTTTTCAATCATTTGCCACCAGCGAGTTCCTTTAGCAACTCTAGCTTCCTCCAGGGGAGGAGGGGCTGTGTGTGACGCAGGGGAGTTATCTGGAGGGCCCTGGGCTGGCTTAGCGTCCTCCAATTGCGGAGAGGCTGAGTCAGCAGCTGGAGAATCACTTAGAGGGTGTTGGGGGTTGTGGGACAAGGGTAGAAGATAAGGAGGGGGACGAGAGTCCAGTAGAGTCAAATCTTGTGACTCAGGGAGAACAGAGGGTGGAGGAGGAGGAGGAGCAGAGGGGTTGAGAGATCGTGGGGGAAGGAGTAGGAACGGGGACACAGCAAGGAAAGGCTTCACCCACGGAGGAGGAGATTTGCAGAGGTCCTGTCAAGTTAAGGTATATTCCTGTTTATCAGTATGGCTATGTGGCCCTGGCTGTAAGACAATATCTCTGTCTTTTTAAATTAGTGGGAAGTAGAAAGATCCTTCTAGGGGCCATCCGAATCCAAAGGTGGGCCATTCTGTGGCACACAGAGTCTGCCAGGTCCAGCGTTTTACTAAAAAAGAAACATTCTGAGCCCTTAAGCGGACTTTGGTCCATAGATCAAGGGACAGGGACAGAGGCATTGAAGTGATCTGTCCCATAATGAAAGATACACAAACAGTAAAAGCAACGACACAGGACACAGACAAGAGAAAACAATAAAGACAGGCAATGGACGTCCAACACTGAGACCAAGACTGAGCAGGTGGCAAAACCCGATGGGCTGGCAATACCGAATCTGAAACAAAGTATCACTGAGTCGAGGAGACTATTATTCCTTGATTCCCGAGTCCTCTGTGGCGTCCCCCAGGGACTTGGCTTGTGGCTCTGTGACACGTCTGCCTGCCACCATCAAAGAGAGCTCACACACTTCATCGACAGCCATTTTGCCAAGCCCTAACCTGAAACCTGAAACCAGAAAGAGGTGCCTTACTTACCCTGAGAGTAGCCCATTGGGGTCTCTCGTTCACCACTGCTGGATTTCGGTGGAACCTCCATATATAAATATCGGAAGAGCATTGGGGGAAGAGACCACCAAGAGACTCTCTCATGCAAAAACAAAGGGTTTATTGGGGGTCCAGCATGCTGGGGCTCAGAGCTCATTTGAATATAGCAGAGAACCCTGAGAACAGCTTAAGCAGAGCTTATATACTTTCCTTGAAGAGGGCAGGGAGGAAAGTTTATTGATGGGCCTGGGCGGGTGAGCAGTTTGCGTGCAACTGGGTGAGGGAGTACATTCTGAAGTTTGGCAGTTGGGGACAGCACATTCTGGGAAAAAGATTAGAAATCACTTCTCAAGATTTCAACAGTGTTTTATTAAGCATACAGTAAAACAGGAAGTGACAAGAATCTATTTTATTAACATTTCACTACCGACTATACTTTGCCGGATTTCCTAAAGTCTCTATTGATATCTGCATTCCTACATATTTTCCCCAGTTCATCATTGTGATTAATTCTTCACATGTGCTGACATTTACATTCACTCAATACCCGAAACCCTATAGCTAAAGAACTTTTGGTCCAAATCCTATACTCACTCTCCTTTATAAACATACCGACTATCTTCCTAATACTACTGACTATCCATTTTGACTGGAAGTTCTCTTTGAAAATCAATCATCCAAGTTACAAGATCCTATGCTTAATACCCAATCAAAAGCCCAATGCCCTTCTGGGCTTCAAATCTTACCTAGATTTTTGTTTTCAGATTCATATATTTTACCTATATATTCTTGAAAATATCGCAGGTTCCCAATACCATTATTCATCCAGCAGAATGATTTCTATTCCAAATCAAACCTGTTATTAACCCTAACCATACACTGTTCCCTCAATCTAACTTTAGAGAAGAGCAAGGACAGAGTTGGTCTTAAAATACAGGAATTTAGGGGATCTTCCAACTGCTGAGAAACTCAAAGGTCTATGCGCAAATGATCCCTAGAGAAGTTGTAGACACCTATGAAGGAACTGAGAGAGCAAAAGTCATCTTTCATTGCAAACAACCTGGTCAGCATGAAGGGATGTGTCTGAATCAGCCTCTCTCTTCTTTATGTAGAGAAGAAGGACCAAACGAGGCCTCTGTGGAGAGCTGTTCCTGGTTACCAATGTTAGATATACCATTCTAACTTGTGAAAGTGTCAAAGGAATTAGGGACAGCCTCCATTTCATGGGACCTTTGGAAGCAAATGTTAGGACAACGTGCTTGCCAAGGCATTGACCTCATTCAGTTCCTGAAGGAAGTGACCTCACCTCACATTCTTGGTGATGGAACTCTCTGAACTTGGGATACAGGCATCCAGGCACACAAATCTAGTCCCAGGCCCAGTCCCAGTGGTCTCACTTCTTTTGATTTACCAAAGACAGAGTCAGTCTTTCTTGGTATCTACTGATGTGAGGATGGCCAAATGCCAGGAAAGCTCTGAAGAGTGGCCTTTCCTGAGTAAGCAGGAAGTGGCTCACCGTTGTCTCCTGACAACTTCACAGAGTTGGCCAAGGAAACCAGATCTGAGACAGAACAGGCCATTTGATGGGAACATAGTACGGCCCACCAGTCAGAGGTCACACCCGATAGTCAGAGACCTACTTTGGGAAAGGAGGTGAATTTGTGGGTGTGAGTGTGTGTTTGTGATTTTGTCTCATGTTCTGAGAATAGGTAGGAAAGGCAGTTTGTTTGGTTTGGAGTGGACGATTTCTAACAAGTGATTTGACAAGGCGAGTGTTTTTATGTCTGTGTATCCCACTGTGTCCATGGTTGTAGACATTAGAAAAGAGAATGCATCAAAGGATGTGTCCAGGCTAGTAGAAAGCTTACCAGAATTCTTTCTGCCCAATGTATGAAAAGAATGCGGCTTGCCTTATGGATGGGTAACACCTGCTATCTTCCTAAGTTCCTGTTTTCTTCCTGAATTCTGGCCACTCTCCAGAATAGGCTCATGATTTTGTGACCAAGTTATGTACCACCTCCAAGCTCTGTGACATGGCCATGTACTGGATAGCTGAAGGGAATGGCGAGCGTCTCAGAAAATTCAGATATCAGTGTGACCAGGAAAGTCTCAGTGGAGAAACACTGCTTTGGGCCGTTTGCTAACCTAATGTTCTGTTGCCCTGAATGTCAGGAAGGTCTTTGCCTCATGCCACCCCTTTGTGAAGCCTGAAGAAAACAGTTTTCAAATGGAAATGAATATGGATCACCTGTGGCTCTTTGCTTAATTGCTTTGAAAAGGGATGTGTCTGAATCAGCCTCTTGGCCCTGTGTGAGGTTGTGGCTTAGATACACAGCACGTGGTGGATGTAAAGAATGATCCCATGTGTGCATCCAAAACCAAAATGGCCAAAAAGCAGTCCTTGTGGATGAAGTCTGTCGCCTTCCTCTTTAAAGTTCTTGAACTCCATCAAGTGAGAATAGGGATCCTTTGGGTCAAATGGGTTCTTCAAAGACCTGCAGAGGAGCTTGTGTTTTCTCATGACTGCAAATCACATAAAAATATATACCTGACACTCAGTTTTCCACAAATTGGAGAAGCATAGAAGTATTAACGTCTAGCATATTTGATCACTCCTGTTTCACATGAAGGGTGTCCAGACCACCCTGAATTTACGCCAATGAGGGGCAAGGGAGTTATTTTGGACACTCTCTTGGACTCCGCCACTCATGGAAACCTTCAGCCAGAGGTTGTGATTAGTGTCTATATGGAAGAAGATGAGGGCCATATGGGAGGGTTTTGGTTTTAATTTTGGTCATTTGTGTCCGGTTGGAAGACATGACTGGGACCACCTGGGCTTGAACTCTGGTGTGATTCCCCTTAGAGACTGAATTCAGAGAAGTATTGCCATGAATTTTGTTGGGATTTTAGGAGTCCACCCATGAGAATCACCCTTGGAAACTGAGATCTAGGCCCAGGGTGGCTTTCCACAGAGCCCTGGGTATCTCAGCCAGAAGATCACATGATTTAATTCTGAAAGACTTGCCAGCCATTGTTGAGAGTCACAACACCCATGGACGTCACATTGTAGACCTCAATAGGCCTGGCTTCATGTGACATTTTGGCCACTCTTTGGGAAGTCTTGCCTGTGAGAGTTCTACAGAGCATTCATTGAAATGAGCTTCCTCACCATTTAAAGGTTCCTGAATGAATTGAAACCCACAGTGCCTGCAACGTCATCCTTGAAAAATGCCTAGATAAATACCATGAAATTTTTGAAATTCCCATGACCAGGTGGCACTGTAGAAACTTTGGATGTCCTGTTGCTGATCGTAAATATTCAAGACAGTGCCTTGATTGAGTGGGTTTCATGAAAATGGTGAAGAACAGAGATGCCAGTATGTTGGAACCTGCTGAGTAGTGGGCCTAGAGCAGTGGTAGGCAGGTGTGTGATAAAAAATTTGTGGTGGGGCCATGTGGATCTGCCATTGGATCCCAAATGGCTTGTGACTTACATGGTGCAGCCAGCAAACCCTTCCATGTAAAGGCTTCTGGATATATGGAGATGTTTCCGGGCAATGTTTAGAATCAGGTTACTATGGACATGGGGCCAAGCTATGTGGGATAGAAGCCTGGTTGGTGCATTCTCCTGCATTCCCTGACCAACCACACATGAAAGAATTGCCTCCAGAACTGTGTCCCAGTTGAACTTCTTTTATTTCATGAAGCAAATGCCAAAGTCCCAGTGCAGCAGCAAGAAACACCACAAAAAGTGGAGGATGACCAAATCGCTTCCCAGTCCACATGGGAATACACTTAGCCCCCATTGGCCACAGTTTACTTACAAAGAGAGAATTCAGCACTGCTGCCTCATGTTCATTGGAAAATAAGAAACCATGTCCTCCAGGTCACATAGATGCAGACACAGCTTTGATAGTCTCACTAAAAAGAAGCTAAAGCTCCTGACAACAACATATATTTCAAGTGCCCAAACTCAGAGGCAGTTTCTCAAGAAGTATTTAGGCCAGCAGAGCTCCATGTTTATGGAGTGTTTACCCTGTCCCATACTAGGGAAACTCCTCTACCACTTCCAAGGTTGTAAACTCCTGAGCATATTATTCACAGATTTTATTACTCTTCTCCTCTAATTGTGTCTTACTTTGGGCGAAAAAAATGTCAAGGAATTGTTCTGGATGAGAGTGGGAAGATTTTGTTTAGCACATATTTGCATACACATTGGATTCATTTTTCTATTTTACATTTGAAATACTGAATCCTGACACTAACACATGCCCTGCTAGATTCTGAATACTAATCCTAATATAATGGAGAAAAATTACGGAAACAGAATAGAAATACAAGCAGTTCAGAGGAGGCATGTTGTATACTTGGACTTGCCTTTTGCATTATATAGGGTAGGAGTTATAAATCTAGTCAATTTTTTGTTGAAATAGTTTTCCATGTGCTTTTAAAGTTAACAAATATGTGAATTCCTGTCTCCCTTTCTCTGTATTCTATTCAGCACATGTATTTTTATATGCACATATAGAATCCTACCTGGTATCACACGTACATTCTTGTGAGTTACATGACTTGGCAGATACAAAGTGTGAGAAGAGATCACTCCTCTTAAACGCTGTTTGACCTGAAAATTCAACCTATGGGTGAGCTTCCTAGTTGAAAAAAGTTATACATAAATCCATATCCAGTAAAATGAATATTTTTGGATCTGTGGATGATTCATATTTCACGGTGTAATTCGATTGGCATATATATTGCTAATTTTTAAAATCTGTGTGTGGATATATATATATATATATATATATATATATATATATATATATATATTCTCTCCAGATATTTCAAAATATTTAATATATGTGTCTTATTATACACTCCCTAAATTCATTCATGATTATGTATGTGGATTTATAATCAACTTTTCACAAGATTATTCTCAGAAATATTCATTCACCTGATATACGTATTTTTTTCCTAGTATTGAAAACTAACTTCAGTGAATGGTGCATATAAATCCTAATATTTCTACAGTAACTGATCCATTTTCACATCAATGCAAGTAGATTCCTATGGGACATGATAAGTATTTTGAAGTTCATTTTTATTGAAAACTAGTACATTACTATTTCTTCAGTTTATGCACATTATTGGATATATATTTCATCCACAAGTTCACAAATTTATAGGCATTTATTTCACTTTCAATCACTTTCTGCTTCAGAAAACACGTGTTCCGCCATGTTTCAAACTGGTCTTTTCATGAGACTTCTTTCCAAACACATTATTTTTGATTTCCATAATCACTTTTGAAGCAAAACTCACTCACTCTTCATGATAAACCATAACCCTAGGATTACAATTAGACGTATAACTAGTTGTTATGAATGATTATATATCAATATATGATTTCTTATGTATTTTCAGATATCAATTCAATAAATTATTTAAAGTGGAACCAGTTATATTATTTATTAACTGTATGGTCTATTCATGCATTATCTCTATATTCATAGACACAGGGTACACCTATTTTTACCCTCAATACTAATTTATACGTTTTCAAAATATTCCTCAAAAAATGGTAGAAGAATTACTCATGTCACCTGATCTATATATACATTTTATCACAGTAATATTCTGGACAAAAAAATCAAAGGTCACCCTTAAGGTTGTACCAGAGCCTAAATGGAAAGTGAGCATGGATTACTAAAACCTTCCATGTCCAGGTGGCCTAATGCTCTCAAATGTCAATCTTATTGGTGACTACAATTTTGTTTCTTTCTATGATTATATATTCAACCTCAAGCCTGTTGAAAATGTCTAATCCTATCACTCACTTTATACTTTGCCTTATTTAGTAATGTCTCTATTTATATCTATTTTCCTACATATTTTCCCCTGTTCATCATTGTGACTGACTCTTCACTTGTGCTGACATTTACATTCACTGTCTACCTGAAACCCTATTGCTTAAGAACTTTTGGTCTAAATCCTATTCTCACTCTTCTTTGTAAACCTACTGACTATCTTTCTAATCCTACCGACAATCCCTTTTTGAGTGGGTGTTCTATTCGACATTCAATCATCCAAGGTACAAGCTCCTATGCCATTGTATATAGATTTATCTGAGACATTTTTGCAGAAAATAATTCAAAGCTAAGTGTGCCAATTAAGGGCCCAATGCCCTTCTGGACTTCATATCTTCCCTAGATTTCTGTTTTTATACTTATATTTCACCTATATATTCTTGTAAGTATCATAGTTTCCCAATACCATTATTCGTCATGCAGAAGGATTCCTAACCCCAAATTGAACATGTTACTAACCCAAACCATACACTGTTCTCTCAATCGAACTTTACAGAACAGCAGGGACAGGGTTGCTCTTAAAATACAGGAATGTAGGGCATGTTCCAGCTGTTGAGAACATCAAAGGTCCATGCAGAAATGATCCCTTGAGAAGATGTAGGCAGCTACGAAAGACCTGAGAGAGAAAAGTCATCTTCAATGGCAAACAACCTTGTCAGCATGAATGGATGTGTATGAATCAGCCTCTCTCTTCTTAATGTAGAGAAGATGGACCAAAACAGTCCTAGGTGGAGAGCTGTTCCCGGGTGCCCATGGTTTATATACCATTCTAACTTGTGAAAGTGTCACAGGAAGTAGGGGCAGCCTCCATCTCATCGGACTCTTGAAAGCAACTGTTAGGACAAAGTGGTTATCAAGGCAATGACCTCATTCAGTTCCTGAAGAAGTGATCTACCTCACTTCCTTGGTGATGGAACTCTCTTAACTTGGGATCCAGGAAGCCAGGCACCCGGAGCCAGTCCAGTCCCAGACCCAGTAGGCTCACTTGTTTGAATTTACCAAGGAGAGTGTCAGTCTTTCTTGGTACCTACATATGTGAGGATGGCCAAATACCAGGAGAGCTCTGAATAGGGGCCTTTCCTGAGAAAGTAGGTAGTGGTTCACCGCAGGCTCCTGACAACTTCACAGAGTTGGCCAAGGAGACCAGATCTGAGATAGGACAGGCCATTTTGGGGGAACATAGTATGGCCCACCACTCAGAGGAAACTCCGGATAGTCACAGAGTTACATGGGGGAAGGAGGTGTCTTTGTGGGGTGGGTGTGATTTTGTGGTTTTGTCTCACGATCTGATAATAGGTAGGAAAGACGGTTTGTTTGATTTGGAGTGGTCTTCTTCTAGTAAGTCGTTGGACAAGGCAAGTGTTTCTATTTCTGTGGATCCCACTGTGTCCGTGGTTGTAGACATTAGAAAATAGAATGCAACAATTGATATGTCCTGTATAGTAGAAAGATTCCCGGCATTCATCCTGCCCAATTTATGAATGGACTGCAGCTTGCCTTATCCATGGGCAACACCTGCTACCTTCCTAAGTTCCTGTTTCTTCCAGAATTCTCACCACTCTCCAGAATAGTCTCATGGTTTTGTGTCCAAATTATGTACCACCTCCAAGCTCTGTGACATTGCCATGTCCTGGATAGCTGAAGGGAATGGCGAGCATCTCAGAAAACTCAGATATCAGTGTGACCAAGAAAGTCTCAGTGGAGAAACCATGCTTTAGGCCTTTTGCTTATCAATTGTTCTGTTTCCCTGAATGTCAGGAAGGTCTTTGCCTCAGGCCACCCCTTTGTGAAGCCTGAAGAAAACAGTTTTCAAATGGAAATGAATGGGCATCACCTGTGGCTCTTTGCTTAATTGCTTTGGAAAGGGATGTGTCTGAATCAGCCTCTTGGCCCTGTGTGAGGTTGTGGCTTAGATTCTCAGCACCTGATGGATGTAAAGAGAGATCCCATGTGTGCATCCAAAACCAAAATGGCCAAAAGAGCAATTATTGTGAATGAAGTCTCTCGCATTCATTTGTAAGGTTCCTGACCACCATCAAGTGAGAATACGGATCCTTTGATTCAAATGAGTTATGCACAGCCCTGCAGAGGCTAACCCATAGGTTTTTGGGTTTTCTCATGGCTCCAAATCATATAAAGAATCTATACCTGACAGTCAGTAGGCCTCAAATTGGAGATGCAGAGCAGTATTAACAGCTGGCCTATCTGATCACTCCTGGTTCACCGGATGGGTGTCCAGGCCACCTTGACTTTAGGCAAATGAGGGGCAAGGGAGCTTTTTTTTGACACTGTCTTGGGCTGCACCCCTCATGAAAAACTCCAGCCAGAGGTTATGATAAGTGTCTATATGGAAGAAGATGAGGGCCATGTGGGAGTGTTTGGTTTTAATTGTGGTCATTTGTTTGGCGGTTGGAAGAGATAACTGGATCCACCTGGGCTTGAATTCTGGCATGATTCCTCTTAGAGACTGAGTTCTGGAATTTACCTCAAAGAAGTATTGCCATGAAATGTGTTGGGATTTTAGGAGGCCACGCATGAGATGCGCCCTTGAAAACTGAGATCGAGGGCCAGGGTGTCTTTCCACAGTGCAGTGAGAATCTCAGCCAGGATATCACATGATTTTATTTTGAAAGACTTGGCAGCCATAATTGAGAGTCTAAACACAAATGGAACTCATATTGTAGACCTCAATGATCCTGGCTTCATGTGACCTTTTGGCCACTTTTTGGGAAGCCTTGCCTGTGAGATTTCTCCAGAGATTTCATTTAAATGAGCTTCCTCACCACATAATGGTTCCTGCATTAATTGAAACGCACAGTGACTCCAACTTCATCCTTCAAAAATGGCTAAATAAATACTATCAAATTTCTGAAATTCCCATTACCAGGTGGCACTGGAGAACCTTTGGATATCCTGTTGCTGAACATGAGTGAAATAGTTCCCCACGCAATGACACTTCACCGGGAGAATTCCAATTTTATTGCTAAAAGCTGTGTGCTTATATAGCACTAAGGGGGAGATGGTATGGCTTAGATAAATGGCAGCAACCCGTTTATTGACAAGTTCTTTCAAATATCAGCTCCAGAGCCCAGGAATTAGTTCTAATTGGGGCTAAGGTTCCCCACAAGCGAGATTTGAAATTGGCGCTGGCGGGAGAGTTCACAAGGGCGGGAACTTTTTGCACCACTGCAGAAATGAAGAAGGTAGGAAGAAGAAGTCCTTAGGCGCCATGTTGGGGTTTTTCTCTGCGGTATGGCTGCCATTTATTCTTTTCCCAACATTCCACCCTTTTTGTTTTCTTAGGAAGTGGGGCGTCGTTTGTCAGATCTGGCTGCTTCCTGCTGTGTGGGGCTGGTGTGGGGCCTAGAAAGAGAAGTGGAGGAATGCTCAGGGGGCAGGTATGGGGATATCATGGCAGCCAGAAATAAAACCCAGTGGCTATAGACAGCTATTTTCATAGGGGTGAAGTCAATGAATGTTCCCTGAAGCCAAAGATATCGATGGCATGGAACCAGTCCTGGATGGAAGAGATTGTTGGTATCAGCCACTGGTCCTGTAACAGAGACTCAAGGAAATACCGGAAGCGTTGCCTGGACATGGTGTCGCCAGCACCTGAAGAAGATCAGAGCGAATAAAAACAGAATGAAGATAAAAATTAAAGCAAATGTCAATTTTTGGCAGAAGTTCCATGTGGGGGGACTGACATAGAAGAGGCCAAGGGCCATGAGAAAGCTTAGAAGGTGGTAAAGACTATGAATCCAGGATGGCAGATTAAGAGGTTCTCCGAGCTCGTTGTCTCCCGCTGTCTAATACCCGTTGCATTCCATCGTGCCTGGTAGTGAGCTTCATCACTGAGTGAACTGTTCTCTTGGAGATGTTGGGGATTCATCGGTCATCAGAGGCTGGTAGTGACTAAGCAAAAGCTGGTTGAAAGTTTGATTAGGAATTTTATGCAGTTGGGTTTGAAGGCACTTCATTATGCAGGGCAAGAGAGCACAAAAAAGAAGCATCCAAATAAGGGGACCCAAGATATGTAGTAAGTACATGGCAAGATAGGATTGGAAGAACCCCGTTATGGGATTGGAGGAGGTAGGTTTGAGCAATTGGGTCGATAATTCCTGCAATTTAACAACATTTTTTTTTATTAGCCCAGATTCATTAACATAATAGCAAAATTCCTCTCTGAGGAATAGGCATGTAACCCCTTTTTCTGCAGTGAGAAGATCAATTGCCCTTTGGTTCTGTAAAGCCACTTGTGCCAATGAAGTAACCTGCCGCTGCAAGGAACCCAGAGACTCAGCCATGGTATTGAGTGTTTCCTGCAGTTTTTGTTGAAGGTCATTGGATCCCATAGAGCATGACCTATAGCTCCACCAGAGAGTCTGAGACCCGTCACTGAGGTTGTTAAAATGAGGCCTACCAGAACCGGCAGAAAGACTACCCTACGGGTGCGGGAAGGTAGGGCCAACTGTCAGAATTCGGTGGGAGTATACAAAGATAGCTGAGGAACTACAGTAACCAAGAAACAGGTGCCAGAGACATTGATGGTTGAGGTACTTAAAGAACCATTACACCAGAGGAAATGTCCAGGTTGCATAAACACAGGGCTCTATGGAGTGCTGTAGCTCAAGGAACAAATGGGTAAAGGATTCATTATTGGCAGGTGGAAACAGATGAAAGGAAATAATGTATTGGTGGAATAACTTTCCCACAGTGGGATACGTGTCACATGTAGGGGTTTTCCTTTTTAGAGAAATTGTAGGGTTTTGCTGGAATATTTCCTGCCGCTAATGGGACTGCTGCTAGAAGTGGACGACTAAGTGAAGCACAGAGAAAGCACTGAGAAGTAGGCACAGAAAGAGGGGTGGAGTTTAATAATCAAAAAGTTTGGTGTAGCAAATTGAGCCATGTGGGAGGGGGACCTGAGAGGGTTGAAGGCTCTGAATCCTTTTTGGATGAGCTATGGATATGATCTCGAAGTTTTGATTCTGAGTCCTTAATGTGTTCGACTACCTGGATGGTTGCCTTAGGTTGCGTAATCAGGGTGCGGCCAATAGTCATCCACCCTGTGGGTCTGACTGAGGTTGTCCGAGCATAGACAGCAAACTCAACATAGCCCCATCGTTTGGCCTTGGGGTCAGGTTTATCTAAAGTATATCATCCATTGTTACTGGATGAAGAGCCTTTATGCCACTTTATGTAACTAGAAGTCCACACTTCAGGGTAACCAAATGAGTGGTAACAATAGCTACCACGTTCATCATGGAACATGCATGACCAATAGGGGCACCCATTATATATCTCAGGCCACCAATGACAATAGTCTTTTGTTTGATCAAAAAGGAAGCAAATGAAAGGCCAGTTCCAGCTACCAGGGACGAAGGTCCTTGAAGGTGACAATTTTAGGGAAATAGAGGTGCAGTTGTGGATGAAGCAAGTAGTTGCATCCACTGCGCAGACCTTCTGCATGCCATGTTCTGAGTATCGTTCCCCAAAAGTGAATAAATGCATGGTAGGTGAGGAGGGTAAAGACCAGTCCTGACAGAGCACAGAAAATAAGCAGAGCACAAAAAACAAGCAGTTAGAGAAGACTAGGGTGTTGGGAGAGCTCATTGTGCCTTCTTTAAGAGGAATTGGGCTGCAAGGAAAACCGTGTGAGCCACAACTAAAATGGGTGAGATGGGTGTGGAGAGCAGGAGTAAAGGGGAGGTTCAGTAGGTGATTCTTGGAGTTCCTCTGGGGTGGCCCTGTCTTCAGCAGGTGGGGCCTCCTGGTGATGTGGCTTCAACC
Organism: Callospermophilus lateralis; assembly: GCF_048772815.1. Taxonomy (NCBI): domain Eukaryota; kingdom Metazoa; phylum Chordata; class Mammalia; order Rodentia; family Sciuridae; genus Callospermophilus; species Callospermophilus lateralis. Next base: position 776,950 of record NW_027515678.1, read on the forward strand.
TAGACATGTGAATCCAGGGAGTGAGACAGTTGTCTGGTAAGGAGAGTTTGGCGGCGGTAAGGGTAAAGAGAATGACAGGATAGGGGCCTTCCAATTTTGCGGCAAGAGTCCCTTTCTCCTCTGGGGTATTATAATAGACTAGACTAACAGGTGTTAAGGGAGGAGTGTTTGGAGAGGAGACTGCGTCCGGAAGAAGCCAGTCCTGATATTTCCAGAGTTCCGAGCGGAGATGGAGCAAGAGAGGCAAAGACAAATCTCGGGTGAGAGGTCCTTGTGAAATGACCAACCCAGGGGTTATAAGAGGTCTTCCATACATTATCTCAAAAGGAGACAGTAAAGATGGTTTCTTAGGGAGAGCTCTGATTCGAAGCAAAGCCAAGGGAAGGAGTTTGAAACAGTCTATGTTTAATTCCATTGTCAATTTGGTAAGGACTTCCTTTAGAGTACGATTTACCCTTTCCACTTTCCCTGAAGCCTGGGGGAAATATGGACAGTTGAAATGCCACTTGAAGGAGAGGGCTTGAGAGACCTTTTGTGTGATCCTAGAAGTAAACTCAGGGCCATTGTCATATTGTAGGGAAGTGGGCATACCAAACCTGGGGATGATGTCTGTCAGTAAGATTGAAGCTACAGTGGAAGCCTTTTTATTGGAAGTGGGAAATGCCTCAACCCAACCAGAGAAAGTGTCCACAAAGACAAGGAGGTATTTAGTGTGCCATACTGTGGGCATGTTGGTGAAGTCTACCTGCCAGTCAGCAGCGGGAATGTGTCCCCGGGCTTGGTGGAAAGGGAAAGGTTTGGGCCTTAAAGGAGTATGAGGGTTGGTCCGCTGACAGATCTGACAATTAGAGGCTATATTCTGTAGCATGGCTTGTCAGAGGGGGTGAGGGAAAAGAAACTCTGTAAAAAGAGGGTCAAAGACTGAGAATTGGAAAGGAATAGAGTATGAAGGAACTTGAAAAGATTCTTGTTCTTACTGAAAGACGTAGGGGCTTCAGATGAGCTGTCTAAAGTGGCCATTATATGTCCCCCATGGAGGCCATAATTGAAAGTGGTAGCAGCCATTCGTGCTGCCTGGTCAGCTTTGGCATTGCCCTCAGTGATAAGAAAGCCGTCCTTCTGATGGGACCTACAATGGACAACTCCCAACTGGGTGGGTAAGTGGCCTCTATTAGATTGGTTATAAAAGCTGAATTAGTGATCACATTACCTTTGGTGGTAAGTAGGCCTCGCTACTTTCAAATATCAGCATGGGATAATAAGATATGGAAGACATATTTTGAATCAGTTTAGAGGGTGAGGGATTTGCCTTGTGCTAGAAGGCAGGCACGAGTGGATGCTATAAGTTCAGCCTACTTGTCTGTAGTTCCTGAAGGCAAAACTTTGGCCTCTATAATCTCAGTGGCTGAAAATACAGCGTATCCAGAGTAATGAGTTCCGTTCTCCCTAAAGGAACTGCTGTCAGTAAACCAGATAAGGTCAGGCTTGCTGAGTGGTCTCTCAGAAATGGAAGAATGACAGGGGAGGAAATCATCTAAGGTTTCCAAGCAATTATGAGTTGGTATGTGAGACATGGGAGTCATTGGGAGCAGTGAGGCAGGGTTCAGTGCAGAGCAGGGGAGGAAAATAATATTAGGGTTTTCCAGAAAGGAAGTGAGGGGCGACAGAAATCTGGATGTAGGGAGAGTTTGAAGGCCCTTTTAAGCTAAAAGATCCTTCAAGTGATGTGGGGAGTGGATAGTTCAAGGGGCCCCAAAAGTCAGATTAGAGGCTTCTTTGTGTAAAATTTGTCCAGTAGCCAGAGCTCTTAAGCAAGGGGCCCACCCACGGATGGTAGGGTCTAGTTGCTTGGACAAATATGACACAGGTGCAAATGTACGCCCATAGTTTTGACCTAAGACCCCAAGTGCTTGCCCCCCTTTTTCATGGACATATAGATGAAATGTTCTTGAAAGATCTGGAAGGTGAAGGGCAGGTGCCTTTAAGAGGAGTTGCTGAAGCCTGCGGAAGTGGTAGATGGGAAAGGAGGCAAGAGATTCACTAGGGGGTCCCTTTGCTAGGTCATACAGGGGTTTGGAGAGAAGAGAATAATTTGGGATCCAGGCCCTAAAATAACCTGCTAATCCTAGGAATGATAGTATTTTGGCTTTCGTATAGGGCACTGAAAGATCACAGAGGAGTTGCCTCCTATCCAGTGTTATTTCCTTTTTCCCGGGTGTAAGGCAAAAACCAAGATAGGTGACCGAAGACTGGGAAACCTGGGCCTTGTGGGGAGACTCCCTATATCCCTTGTCTTCTAGGAATTTATGAAGCTGAGCGGTGTGGGATTGAGAGTGTTCCAGAAAGACTACATAGAAGAAGGTCATAGACATATTGAAGTAGAGTAGAGTCAGGACAGGTCAGGTGAAAGGATGTGAGGTCCTGGGCAAGAAATTGGCCAAAGAGATGGGGGCTATCCCTGAATCCCTGTGGGAGGACAGTCCAGGTAAGCTGATGAGAATGGCGGGTGTGAGAGTCAGTCCATGAAAAAGCAAAGATATCCTGAGATTCTGAGAACAGGGGAATAGAAAAGAATGCATCAATTAAATCTAGGACTGAGAAGTGAGTAGTAGTGGCATGGATCTGAGAGAGGAGGGTGTAAGGGTTGGGCACTAGCGGGTGGATGGGGTCCACAGAGGAGTTGACAAGGCGAAGTTCTTGAACCAGCCTATAGGACACGTTAGGTTTCTTAACTGCCAGAATGGGTGTGTTGAAAGGAGAGTGTGTAGGCCTAAGATACCCCTTTCATAATAAATCCTGGATGATGGGTTCTAATCCAAGGAGAAATGTGGTTGTGAGTGGATATTGTGGTTGACTAACATATCTTGAAGGGTCCCGTAAGACAATATGAATAGAACTGCATTTAGCCATAAAGGGTGTAATTGTGTCCCAAACCTCAGGGTTAAATGGTTTAGATAGTCGTGGGAGAGTGCATGAAGGAGGTGTATCTGCCCCTAGGAATATGATGAGGAAATGAGAGGTAGGAGAGGTGTGGGTTGATAAGTGAATGGTGACTTTTAATAGTGAGAGTATGTCCCTTCCCAGAAAGGGAATGGGGCAATGGCTCATAACAAGAAAGGAGTGAGTGAAGGACAAAAGGGATCGCTGCATATAACATGATTGGGGGGGGTTTGAGGAAAAATCTTTTTACCTCCTACCCTGACAATAGGAGTTTTTGAGGGTGTGGTAGGACCCTAATACTCCCTCAAAATCGAAAAAGCGGCACCAGTATCCAAGAGGAAGTTAATGAAGCGTCCATCCACCAGGAAGGTGACCCTAGGCTCTTGAATCTTGATGGTAATAGTCTGGAGGGAAGGCCCAGGACTCCATCAATCCTCCTCTGCCAAGCCCAGGTGAGGCTGGGGTTGCTGGGCAGCAGACCAACCTTCCTTCTGGGTTGTTGGGCAGTCTGCCCCCCAGTGTCCACTTTGATGGCATTTTGCGCAGGGGTTGTAGGGTGTCCTCGGCGAAGAACAATTCCTGGTAAAATGTCCCTCCTTACCTCATTTGAAGCAAGCTCCAGGGGGGGTCATATTGGGACGGCATGGTGATGGCCTTCTCTGAATGAGCTGGGCCAACATTTGGAATTTGGCATTTTCAGCCCTCTGCCTACGGAATTCACTTTCATCCTCTCTACCATGAAAAACCTTGAAAGTGACAGCGAGGATTTTGGTCTGAGGAGTAGCAGGGCCCTGTTCAAACTTTTTAAGCTTGGCTTTAATGTAAGGGTAGCTTTGGGCCAGAATATATGTCATTAAGACATGACGGCCATCAGGGGTTTCTGGGTCGAGGTTTGTGTACTGCTGAAGGGACTTGGTTAGTCTATCCAGGAATTCTGAAGGTGTTTCCTCCTTCCTTTGAATGACCTCCTGCATCTTTTGAAAGTTAACAGCCTTGCGGGTGGACTTTTTCAGTCCCGCCAAGAGGCAGGATGTAAAAAGGTCACTAGACTGTAAGCCCATAGGGGATCCTGCTCTGGGACAGCATGAGGGCCTGTGGGTGGTTATGATTGGTCCTATGATTTTCATCAGCATGGGCTTGGGCTAGCTCCCAGAACCATTGCCTTTCCTTGGGGAGAAGTTTATTGGCCAAGAGCATGTAGATGTCATGATGAGTGAGGCTATATGCTTGCAGTACCCATTGAAACTCCCGAATGTAAGTGGTGGGGTCAGTGGTGAAAGAGCCTAACTTCCTCTCTAGCTGAGTAGTGTCCGACATGGAGAAGGGCACGTGGACTCTGATGACACCCTTGGGACCAGCTACCTCACGAAGGGGTGCGATTGTCTTGGGCGTGGGAAGGAGTCCCTTAGACCTGATAACAGGAGGACTGAAAGAGGCAGGCGGTGGACAGGAAGGAGAGGGAGGGGAAGGGAATGTCTCTGTGGAAGAGGAGGAGGTGGAGCAGGCAGAAGAGTGGGGAAGGGAGGGGGATGAAATGGAAGGTTGAGGATCCGTGGAATCAGGCAGAGGAAGAGGAGGATTTTGCGGGAGAGAAGGGTCAGTTGGGGCTGGGGGATAAGGTGGGGGTTGATCTGCTGGGTCGAATGAGGAAGAATCTGCGAAGTCAGGAGTAGAACTAGGGGAAGAGAGGGGTTTGCAAGCAAGAAGGACCTGAGAGGGAGGGCAGGAGGAGCAGAGACAGGGTGCTGTGCGAGAAGGCTAAAACATTCAATACATGGAATCTCACTCCACTTTTTCAGATGCTGGCAGTAATTAAAAAGGTCCAAGAGGAGGTTTGGATCTAAGGAGCCTTCTGGAGGCCAATGATTGCCATTATCCAGTGGATATGTAGGCCAATCTTGGGTACAGAATTTGATTAGAAGTTTGGGCTTGATGTCTGGTGTGAGGGAGAGTGTGGCCAGATTTTTTATTAAACTTTTGAGAGGTGAGGTTTCAGGTACAGATAAAGAGGTGTCCACAGTCACAGGGAGAGATGGAGAGAGAGAGAGAGAGAGAGAGAGAGAGAGAGAGAGAGAGAGAGAGAGAGAGAGAGAATAAGTGTAAGCAAGAGAGACAAAGAGAAAACCCGGCCTGGAACAGACTCCGGGAAGCGCTCAGGGCGAATGGGGGTCAGGTGGGCATCCCCAAAATGACCAGCCATCATGAGGAAATACAGAGGGCACTACCTGATCGTCACCAGTGAAGTGCGATCTGTGAGACCCAATGGGTTCGGAGCCACGGGCAACCTGACATCAGGAAAGTTTTCGAACGCAGCAGAAGAAGTAAGTAATGAAAACAGAACTCCGGCTCCAGCAGAATGCAGTTCCAGGATGGGAGTTCAGTTTTCCCAGAGCAGAGAGGCAGCTTCAGCCAGACACAGCAGGCCCGCAGGAAACAGCAACTCTAGCCAGCAGCGGCAGCAGCAGCAGAGGAGGAAAAACCACAGAGCCTCTCATGTAAACTCAGAAGCCTCACACCCCAAAGGGAAACGGATCACCAGAGGGTCCACTGCAACCAGTAAAGGTCTTAGTGGGAGGAATTCCCTCCCCCCTACCAGGCGTCTAGAGTGTGACAGACGATCATGGTCACAAAGCCAGCGGTAGCCCGAAGGGAGTTGGCGAGCCGGGGTCAGGGGAGGCTTACATACAACAAATCAGTGGTGAGTGCAGGAAGCCTGCGTCTGAAAAGAGCAGACCAGGGCAGAGTGCCACGGTGGAGCAGTGGACGGGGCTCTTGTTGGAAAGAGCTCACCCATATCCTCACACGGGGCACCAGAATGAAAGAACTCCCCACGCAAAGGCACTTCACCGGGAGAATTCCAATTTTATTGCAAAAAGCTGTGTGCTTATATAGAACTAAGGAGGAGATTGGAGGGCTTAGATAAATGGCAGGCAATCCGTTTATTGGCAAGTTCTTTCAGATATCAGCTCCGGAGCCCAGGAATTAGTTCTTATTGGGGCTAAGATTCCCGGCCAGCAAGGTTTGAAATTGGCGCCAGCAGAAGAGTTCACACGGGCGGGAACATTTCGCACCACTGCAGAAAAGAAGAATGTAGGAAGAAGAAGTGCTTAGGCGCCATGTTGGGTTTTTTTTTTCTGGGGTATGGCTGCCGTTTATACTTTTCCCAACAATGAGTATACCAGACAGTGCCTTGATTGACTGGTTTTTATGAAAATGGTGTTTAACAGAGATGCCAGAAAGTTGGATCCTGCTGATTAGTGGGCCAAGAGCAAAGGTGGGCATGTGTGTGATAAAACATCAGTGGTGGGACCATGTGGATATGCCATTGGCTTCCAAATGGCTTGTGACTGACATGGTGAAGCCAGCAGACCCTTATATGTAAAGGCATCTTGTTACATGGAGAGGATTCAGGACATTGTTCAGAATCAGGTTGCTATGTTCAAGAGGGCAAGCTATGTGGAATAGAAGCCTGGTTCTTTTATTCTCCTACAGACCCTGACCCACCACATGTGACAGAAATCCCTCACACACTGTGTCCCCGTTGAACTCCTTGTATTTCATGAAGCAAATACCAAACTTCCAGTGCAGCACCAAGAAACACCACGAAAATAGAGGATGACCATATGGTTTCATAGTCCACACTAGAGACATTTAGCTCCAAGGGGCCACAGTTTACCTTCAAAGGGAGAATTCAGCACTGGTGTCTCATGTTCATTGGAAAATAAGAAACCATGTCCTCCAGGTCACATAGATGCCCAGGTTTATGGTTTCACTAGAAAGGAAGCTAAAGCATGTGACAACAACATATATTTCAAGTGCCCAACCTCACAGGCAGTATCTCAAGAAGTCTCTAGCACAACAGACCTCCATGTTTTTGAAGTGTTTACCCTGTCCCTTACTTTTGGAAACTCCTCTAACACTTCCAAGGTTGTGAACTCCTGATCGCATTCCATTCCAGATATGTATTCATGGATTTTCTAACTCTTCTCCTCTAATTGTGTCTTACATGGGGTGAAGGTGTTGTCAAGGTATTGTTCTGGATGAGAGTGGGAAGACTTTTGTGTAGCACATATTTACATACACATTGGATTCATTTTCCAATTTTCCATTCGAAATACTGAATCCCTGTCAGTAACCCATACCCTAATAGACTCTGACTACTAATCCTAATATGATGGAGACAAATAACCCAAACATAATATTAATACAAGCAGTTCAGAGGAGGCATGGTGTATAGTTGGTCTTGCCTTTTGCATGATATAGTGTAGGAGTTATAAATCTTGTCAATTGTTTGTTGAAATAGTACTCCATGTGTTTTTAAAGTTAACACATATGTGAATTTCTGTCTCCTTTTTTCTGTAGCCAATTCAGCACATGTATTTTTATATGCACATAAAAAATCCTACCTGGTATCACACGTACATTTTTGTGAGGTGGCTAACTTAGCAGAAACAAAGTATGAGAAGAGATCACCCCTCCTAAACGCTTTTGGAACTGAAAATTCAAACTATGAGTGAGATTTTTAGTTGAACAACATTATACATAAATCCATGTTCAGTAAAATTAATATTTTTGGATCGGTGGATGATATATATTTCACAATGAATTTTGATTGGCATATATATTGCTACTTTCTAATGTTTCTCTGTGAGATATATATATATATATTCTCTAGATTTTTCCAAATATAAAATATATGTGTCCTATTATACACTCCCTAAATAATTCACTCATGCTCATGTATGTGGTTTTATAATCAAATTTTCATACGATTATTTTCAGAAATATTCATCCACCTGAAATACATATTTGTTTTCTAGTACTGAAAACTCACTTCACTGAATGGTGCAAACAAATCCTTATATTTCTACTGTAACTGACCCAATTTAACATCAATGCAAGTAGATTCCAAAGGGGCATGATGTGTATTTTGACGTTCATTTTTATTTAACACTGGTACATTACTATTTCTTCAGTTTTTGTACATCATAGTATATACATTTCATCCACAAGTTCACAAATTTAAAGACATTTGAAACACATTCAATCACTTCCTGCTTCAGTACACATGTATTCCTCCTTGCTTTTGACTGGTTATTTATTGAGACTTCTTTCCAAACACATTATTTTCGATTTCCATAATCAATTTTGAAGCAAAACTCACACACACTTTATGATAAACCACAACCCTAATATTACCATTAGATGTATAACTGGTTGGAATGAATGTATGTATGTCAATATGACATTTCCTGTGTATTTTCAGATATCAATTTATTCCAATTTCTAAAGTTGGAATCAGTTATATTATATATTCACACATGGTACACCTATTTGTGCCCCCAATACTAATTTATATCTCTTCTAAATATTGCTCCCAGAAATGGTGCAAGAAAGACTCATGTCACCTGATCTACATATATATTCTGTCAACAAAATGCAAAGTCACACTTACAATTGTACCAAAGCCTAAATGGAATGTGAGTATGGATTATGAAAATCACCCATGTCCAGGTTGCCTAATGCTCTCAAATTTCAATCCTATTGGTGACTACATATTTGTTTCTTCCTAAGATTATGTATTCAACCTCAAGCCTGTTGAAAATGTCTAATCCTATCAATCACTTCATCATTTGCCTGATTTCCTAATGTCTCTAATGATATCTGCTTTCCTACATATTTTCCCCAGTTCATCATTGTGACTGACTCTTCACATGTGCTGACATTTACATTTTCTGTCTACCTGAAACCCTATTGCTAAAGAACTTTTTGTCCAAATCCTATACTCACTCTTTTTTTCTAATCCTACCAACTATCTTCCTAATCCTACCAACTATCCTTTTTTGACTGGATGTTCTCTTCGACATTCAATTATCCAAGGTACAAGGTCCTATGCCATAATGTATAGATTTATCTGAGACACATGTGCACAACATAATTCCGAGTGAAGTATCCCAATCAAGGATCCAATGCCCTTTTGGGCTTCAAATCTTACCTAGATTTGTGTTTTCATACATATATTTCACCTCTATATATACTTATAAATATTGCAGGTTCCCAATACCATTATTCATGCAGCAGAATGATTCCTAACCCAAATCAAACATGTTATTAACCCTAACCATACTTTGTTTCCTCAATCTAACTTTACAGAAAAGCAAGGACAGAGTTGGTCTTATATAGAAATGTAAGAGATCTTCCACCTGCTGAGAACCTCAAAGGTCCATGCAGAAGTGAACCCTGGGGAAGATATAGAAAGCTATGAAGGACCTGAGAGAGCAAAAGTCATCTTTCATGACAAAAAAAAAAAAAAAAAAAAAAACAGGTCAGGATGAAGGGGTGTGTCTGAAGCAGTCTATCTCTTCTTAATGTAGAGAAGATGGACCAAACCAGGCCTGTGTGGAGAGCTGTTCACGGGTGCCTATGTTTGATATACCATTCTTACTTGTGAAAGTGTCACAGGAAGTAGGGGCAGCCTCCATCTATTTGGACACTTGGAAGCAACTGTTAGGACAAAGAGGTTGCCAAGGCAGTGACCTCATTCAGTTCCTGAAGGAAGTAACCTATATCATTTTCTTGGTGATGGAACTCTCTGAACTTGGGATCCAGGATGCCAGGCACCCAGAGGCATTCCCAGTCACAGTCCCAGTGGCCACACATGTTTGGATTTACCAAGGACAGAATCGGTCTTTCTTGGTAACTACTGATGTGAGGATGGCCAAATTCCAGGAGAGCTCTGAAGAGGGGTCTTTCCTGAGAAAGCAGGTAGTGTCTCACTACTGAACTGAAACCCACAGTGCCTCCAACTTCATCCATGAAAAATGGCTAGATAAATACAATAAAATTTTTTAAATTCCCTTAACCAGGTGGCACTGGAGAACCTTTGGATGTCTTTTTCCTGGTCATGAGTGTACAAGAGAATGCCATGATTGACGGTATTTCATGAAAATGGTGTAGAACAAAGATGCCAGTAAGTTGGACCCTGCTGAGTAGTGGGCCTTTTGCAGTGGTGGGCAGGTGTGTGATAATACAGCTGTGGTGTGGCCAGGAGGGTTTTCCATTGCCTTCAAAATGGCTTGTGACTGATATGGTGCAGCCAGCAGACCCTTCTTGTTATATGGAGAGGTTTCCGGGCAAAGTTCAGAGTCAGATTTCTATGGACAAAGGGGCAAGCTTTGTGAGATAGAAGCCTGGTTGTTGCATTCTCCTGCAGACCCTGACCCACCACAAGTGACAGAACTCCCTCTAATACTGGGTCCCAGTTGAACTCATTGTATTTCATGAAGCAAATACCAAACTCCCAGTGCAGCAGCAAGAAACACCACGAAAAGTGGAGGATTACCAAATGGCTTCACAGTTCACACGGGAGACACTTAGCACCAAGTGGCCACAGTTTACCTACAAATAGAATATTCAGCACTGCTGCCTCATGTTCATTAGAATACAAGAAACCATGTCCTCCAGGTCACGTAGATGCAGACCCAGCTTTTATGGTGTCACTAGAAAGGAAGCTAAATCTCCTTGCAACAACATATATTTCAAGTGCCCAAACTCAGAGGAAGTTTCTCAAGAAGTCTTTAGGCCGGCAGAGCTCCATGTTTTTGGAGTGTTTACCTGTTAGACCAGGACGCTAGAAAAGACCACTGACTCAAATTAAAATCAAATAAAATTAAGCTTATTATTTCCACCGGCCATGCTGCCTCTCCCTCCCAAAACGAAGGGAACAAGACAGCAACCCCAGCTTTCCTACAGCCCAGCTTTATAGCCCAGAAAGTTACACAAAAGGGGGGTTACAGATAACAGAACTCTGATAAACATCACACTAAAGGTAGTTTACAATTTTTTTGCTGTCCCTACATGAGAATTCATGAGGACCATTAGAGCCTCAGAGAGGGTTGTTGTCTTGCCAGAGAAGGCAAATATTTATGATGTGTCACTAAAGTTTCAGAGAGGGCTGCTATCTGGTCAGAGAGCCAGGCATGTGTGAGTTCAAGGCGTGGGCAGGCATTCCACGCAGGTTCAGAATTTGAAGTAATTAATGGTAAAGCCAAAATTATCTTTTCATGGCTTTGTGGCATGATGGCTCCCAATTTTAATAAAAGATCAGGTTGGGTCTACAATTCCCCCCTTTTCTCTGTGTCCCTTTCAAATCTTTGAGAGATTATGGGAAGAGCACTGAGGAAATTTTAATCCCTCAGGTAAGAGTCTCCAAATTTTTAGAACTCACCCAAAACCGATCTCGCTGATTTTACCCTTCTTAATTACTTATATTGATAGTCTATTTATCTTTCTCTCCATTGTTGTAAGAAGAGTGGCATCACTAATTTTTTCTTCTTCTGTCCTGAGACAGGGTGACGTAAGTGGGCTCGGCGTGAGGGACATGAGTTGCCTATTAGAAGTCAGTTGAGAGACATGAGTTGCCTTTTAGAAGTCAGTTCGGTTTGAAGTCAGGTTGGGGAAGAACAGGTTGTAAAGTCATCTGTGAATGGGTTCTTCTATGAGTGAAACAAAAACCATGAGTACTGGATAAATGTTGCAGCAGCTAGAACATGTCACTGTATAGACATTCCCTCACCAGTCTTTAATATCCCCAGTTATCAGGACTGTCAACTTAATATTTAACTTTAAGTGTTACAGTTGGCCCTCCCAATAAGACACAGTTTAATAATTTAATGTCATCTGATCTTGAAAAATCCTTTTACTAGTATGACCTCTGCGTCTAATAGAGAAACCTTTAATTCTGTTACTCAGGGCTGGATAATCGTACTAGCAAACACCAAGCCTACCTTTGTAGGTTAGGAATATCTGTAGGTCTTAAACTGAAAACTTCTGCCTGTGGCAGCTCTTCTTGATAGTCTCTTTTTATAAGTATTAGGCATTCCTGTGTGAGAATCCTTCTTTGTAGCCTCCAGTCTTACTTGTTTTGGGAGGATAAGATAAAGTGCATACCTTAAAATTTTTTTATTATTATTATTATTATTATTATTATTATTATTATTATTATTATTATTTAATATGCCCAGGAGTGGCTATATTTTGGTCTTAACTGTCTTTGCTAAGTATTTAAGATGAAGCAGTCAAACTGACTTTTGTTTCCATCTATTGTTAACAGTCAGCTGACCTTTTATGGGAGTCAATTCTGGGGAAACTTGAGAAGAGATTCTCAGTTCTGCTAGTGCCATTTGCGCTAGGTGGGTCCAGGTCTTGCTTGACCATTTGGCTTCCCTCAGAAGCATCATGGATGTCTCCTTTCTATGATGACTCTCCTCTTTGTAACAAATGCACTGATTGGCTTTCTGTTCTCCAGTGGTCTCATTAATCTCCCTGATCAGGAGGTTATGTGGCTCAGAGTTGCAAAGCTCTTTAGAGAAGTCCCCTGTTCCCTGGATTCAGACTGACTCAGAGGGCAAGAGCCAAATATTGGTTTTCTTGGCCCTTTTCATTTAACATTAATTTTAAATCCTAATCTTAAACATCCAGCAAATAAATTTTAACAGCCTTATATTAAGAGTACTGGGCTTTAATGTCTATAACTTTATAATTACCTTTTTATTAATTGGGATCTGTATTATTCTGTCTGTATTGTAGTTGATGACTTATTATCTTGAATAAACCCATGTTGTGTTCTTATAGCAACGCATTTGTAAAACACTAACAGGGAATCTTTAGATCACTTATGAGAAAATTTCAAACTAAAATTAACAAAAGTAAAAATACTTAGTTCGTGTAATATCTTCCCTGAATTTTTTGGCTGAGTTATACATTATATCCCCTGTTTGAGATCCTAGGAATATTGACAATAAAAAAAAAACTTTTTAACATAACTTTAAAGAAATATTATCTGACCTACATGTTTCATAGTCATTCTCACATGTAGTAAGATGGGACACACAGCCTTATCTCAGGTAAGGCAGGGCTCTTTATAAATCTTAAGTATTTTAATTCTAAAGCTGATCTTTATTTTTAAATATCTTTTGACAAAGTTTACATAAATTGTTTGAGGTCACATGAACATTAGCTAACACCATATGATATCACATTTAAAACATGAATTAAAGAAATGCTGAAAGTTTTTAACCTTTACAAAGATTAGGCTCTAATTAACTTAAAAATACATTTAAATTGTTCCCCAATGTAAAAAGTAACATAAAAATTTACATATCTTATTGATAACAGGTAAATAAATCCACAATATATTTTTTACCACACAACTTCAGAGCACCAGCTTGATATAATGCTCTTTTAAGGTTTCTACCTTACAGACTTGCATACCTGTAAGATATGAAAACATTAATAGCATAACAATTACATTTATGTTTCTACATTAATCAAGTTTGGCTTTTAAAGAAATGGCAGTACAGTGCTCTAAAATAACAGTTCTTATTTAATCAGTTGTTTAATTTTTATGGTTGCTTGCTCTAGAAAACATAAATCTTAATAAACTCAATGTTATGGGTAAACTTATGTTTTAAGAAATTTTTGCCTCATTAACACATGACTGATTTTTACAATCTTATACAGAGTTTACTAAAAAAATACAGATCTTAGTAAATCAATCAGATATCTAACTAAAGTACTCATGAATGAGTAATCCCATATCAAATTTACTTTACTTATTTATCAAAAAGTTAGAGAAACGTATTGAACAGTGTAAACCATTATTATGTTGAAGGAAAGGTACTAGAGCCAAGGCATATTAGACATTTTGTAGATGTTAATATTTTGTTAGATGTTTGAACACCTAGAAAACTTTGTAAGCTTAAATTTAAAGACATTTGTTTTTATCTCTTTATCCAATTTAATTTGAAACATTTAAATCACGTGAATAAAAGATCTTTGGATCCACTTTTTAAAATTTGTTTTTATGAGCGCTTTATTTTATGAGCACTCCTTATATATGTTAATTTATGTATCATATATATGATATACGGACATATGTATATATAGACATACAACACATAACAAAATTGTGCACACATAATAATAGTAAAGGCCTCGTAGCATTTCGCAGGTGAAATCTTTATTGCAATGTTTCAAGAAGTCCACAGTTGGTCAAAGATAGAACTGATCAGAAAAACATTAACCTAGGTCTGTATGCTCAAAATCATGAGGTCAAAAAACATAAAGTATCTCAGAAAAAAATAAGAGTCCTAGAAAAAATGACTTGCCAGTAATTAGAAAATACCATACAATTTACCTTTTTTTCCCTTAGATCTCAAATCAGTCTCCTACAAAGCTTGCAGGCTTCTTTCATTTGCATTTCAACATAAGTCATGGCTGAGGTCTGGAAGGAGCAGGAAAAAAACTGCTATTCTGAACAGACATCTCAGGACTAAGGCATTTTAACCATAATTTTCAGGTTCGGATGTTGAAAATTATGATACAAGTTTAAGATACAATTCACAAAATTTTATATCGTTACATCTTGTTTGGTCAACAGACACCATACTATGATTTACTATCCATGTCCAAATTAATGCACTGGTACACACAGTGACATTTTCCCAGGCTACCCAATTCAAAATTGGTGAAAAAAAAAAGACTGTATGATTGGGAAGTTTCTTGCCAACTTGGAAGTAGAGTTCTTCAGTTATCCATTGTAATTATTTAAGTTCTCTGGCATGAATTATCTGAAATCATAAACTAAACAATTACCTAAACCCGACTTTTAACTGCAAGATTGTGCAATGCTTCAAAAACCCATTCAGATACCAGATTGTTAAAATAAAACATCATCATTTAGACACACATTCAGCTAAGATCATTCCCAAAAAACAATTTATAATATCAACACATTATTGCACATGCCTAAAAGGGCCAGAAAGAAAGACACAATACAGACCAAAAGGAGGTCCAGACTATGGCTGTCAGAGAGAACCCTTTAAACCAGAGCAGATAAGAGAAAAATCTCATACACCAGTGGGACCATAGCTGTCCCCACAAGGGGACCAGATGTTTTCACAGAGGGGCAACCTGAAATGTAAAATAAAGTGTCTCCATGGTGATTTTACTGCATTTAGTGTCACCTTTTTCTTTTTCTCTTTTTTTAACAAGACAGAGGTGGCATAATCCTTACAGTGCAGGGAAGGAAGGAGGTAATTCCCTGAATCAACAGGGCT